>NC_134356.1:51961135-52146135 GCF_048569485.1 Anomaloglossus baeobatrachus | reverse complement strand
GTTCACATTTATCCTGCGCTCTATGCTGTGCACTTACATCGGGGTTTCCATCTACATCTCTGAAATATGTTATTCGGGGAAACTCCCAACGGATCCATTAATGGATCCCAACCCATTCACTAATGAGGCAGCAGAGTTACTCCGCAATCTGTTTGGCTTCTGTTCAGCGATGTCCGTCTTTTCCAGCGGGAACTAAATTGTTGGTGTAGGCACCTTTGTGCATGACTAAAAAGTGGTAAAAAGATGGACACCGCCAGACCACAGGCCAGACAGAGTTGAAAGGGACTCCCCCTGCCTCATTACAGTGAATATTTTTTGGGGAATTTTGTTTGAATCAAGTTTTTCACACGTGATCTCCGGTGTAAGCGCTCAGCGCAGAGTGCAGGATAAATTTGAGCCGTGCTGTACTGCAATCTTTGGGAGGCAGATTGAACAAATCAACAGCAGTTGAAGAATTGGCTTTAGTTATTTATGTTTTTCACCATTCACCTTGCGATATAAATAATTAGGCATCTTTATTCCTCCAGTCAGTACAATTACTGCAATACCAGATTTATATTGTTTGGGGTTTTTTTCAGGTTTGCCTACTATCACATTAAAAATGCTTTTTTACTAAATAAAGGTTATTTGCATCAATGAATTTCGAAGGCTATAGTTTTTTTTCTGCTGACAGAGTCATGGGAGGGCTTGTTTTTAGCTGGATGAGTTGGAGATTTTATTGGTACCATTTTGGACCACATAATATTTTTTGATCTCTTTCTGTTCCGCTTTTTGTGAGGCAGAATCATGAAAAAACAGTAATTCAGGATATTTTTAATTTTAATTTTTTTTACACTGTTCACCGTGTCATAAATAAATAAATAAATTGTTATTTTTATATAGCGCAAAATATTCCGCAGCGCTTGACATACATCAGGAACGCTGTCCCCACAATCTAAATTCCTTATCTGTATGTCTTTGGAGTGTGGGAGGAAACCGGAGAAACCGGAGGAAACCCACGCAAACACGGGGAGAACATACAAACTCCTTGGAGATGTTGTCCCTGGTGGGATTCAAACTCAGGACCCCAGCGCTGCAAGACTGAAGTGCTAACCACTGAGCCACCGTCATAAAAGTATGTCAGAACGTGTTTCATAAATGCTGTCAGAGCTGTACTATGAGAAGCTTCAGTTATCTTGCTGCCGACCATGGCAATGATCAGGAAGAGCAATTTCTCTCCCAATCCCCAAAGTACTGCGATTGATATTGATTACAGCATTTTGAGGGTTAAACAGCCAGGGATGGTGCAAAGATCATCTCTGGCTGTGATAGCCAGGGCTCGACTGTCGGGAAAGCTGTGTCCCTGGTGGTGATCATGCCAGGCATGGCACCAGTACCCCATGTCATTACTAGGATGTACATATACATCCTATTTATGTAAGTACCTCCAATCGAGCACATATATGTATGGGACAGGTCGTGAAGGGGTTCATATTTGGTTGCACACTAGTTAGAACTGCAAGTAATCACTACCTATAACTATTAACCAGCTTCTTACTCCTCTCACCTGGAATTCTGGACTCTTCTTTTGCAAACCGCTCCAGGTCTCTCATATTTGAGGGCGTCTTTTCTTCTCCTAACAGCAATTTTCAGATCTCTCCACAGGTGTCAATGGGATTTAGATCCAGACTCATTGCTGCCACTTCAAAACTCTCCAGCACTTTGTTTCCATCCATTTCTGGGGGCTTCTTGAAGTACGTTTGGGGTCATTCTCCTGCTGGAAGACCCATGATCTAGGACACAAACCCGTCTTTCTGACAATGGGCACTACATTGCCACCCAAAATCCTTTGGTAATCTTCAGTTTCATGATGCCTTAGACACAGTCAAGGCCCGCAATGACAGAGGCAGCAAAACAATCCCAAATCATCTTTAAACCTCCACCATATTTGACTGTAGGTACTGTGCTCTTTTCTTTGTAATTCTTATTCTATTTTCGATAAACAGTAGAATGATGTGCTTTACCAAAATGTTCTATCTTGGTCTCATCAAGATGCTTTCTCAGAAGGATTTTAGCTTACTCACGTACATTTAGTCAAACTACAGTATAGGGTTTTTTTTTCTGTGTCAGCAGTATGGTCCTCCTGGGTCTCTTACCATAGGGTTTCATTTTATTCAAATCTGGGCAGATTGTTTGCGTTGACACTGATGCACCCTGATCCTGCAGGACAGCTTGAATTTCTTTGGAACTTGATTGAGGCATCTCATCCACCATCCAAACTCTCCTGTGTTGCAGCACTCACCAATTTGTCTCTGTCATTCCCAAACAAGAAGGCTAGCTACATGCCATGGGTTATAAAGGTTTTGATTATGTAACTCACTGTGAACAAAGGAACATCAAGATCTCTGGAAATGCCTTGTAACCTTGAGATTGTTGCTATTTTTCAATAATATTGGTTCTCACTTCCTCAGACAGTTCTCTTCTCCACGTTCTGTTTTCCATTCTTAGTGTGTCAAACACACAAACACAATGCAAAGATTGAGTCAACTTCTCCCCTTTTTATCTGGGTACAGATATGATTTTCATATTACCCATGCCTGTTGCTTGCTACAGGTGAGTTTGAGCTAGCATTGTATGGTTGAAACAAAGTCGTCTACCCACAATTTTGGAAAGGTGTCAACAATTTTGTCTGCTCATTTTTGAAGTCTTGTATGAACTTATGGCCAATTTGCCATTTTTTCTCAGTCTTTAAAGCAACTACACCTAAGTAATATCAAAGTGACCTGAACATATATGGCTTTGGGTAAACTGATGGTAAGTGTTCTTCACTTCTGTGTTGTCACACACGACCTGTAAAGTTTCTCAATGTTTTATGTGTTTCTCTTACTATATCTATGGCTGAGCTGTGACATCCTCTCATCATCCAGATTCACTACAAAATGGCTGCTGCATTCCCTGCTTCTGCTTTTATACAAACTATGATAGTCCTCCCTGATTGACTGTGCTGTATCATGTGACGTAATTGTTGCAAGATATTATGGAGAATTTCACATTGTTCTGCCTTTTTTGACTTATTCAATTTTTACAATGGGTAAAATGGTGTGTGAATTGAAACACAAATCATACGAATTTGCTTGGCTTAACGAATTCCAAAAAATTCAAATTTAATTTGCTAATCTCTAGTATACGCTCTACCTCAGCATATCAGACTCTCCCTTACCGTGGAAAGCTTCAAGAGGAACCTCAAGACCCACCTCTTCTAACAAGCCTACAACCTACAATAGCCCTCAGTCCAGTAGACCACTGCGCAACCAGCTCTGTCCTCACCTATTGTACCATCACCCCTTCCCTGTAGACTGTGAGCCCTCGCGGGCAGGGTCCTCTCTCCTCCTGTAGACTGTGAGCCCTCGCGGGCAGGGTCCTCTCTCCTCCTGTAGACTGTGAGCCCTCGCGGGCAGGGTCCTCTCCTCCTATACCAGTCTGTTTTGTACTGTTAATGATTGTTGTATATATACCCTCTTTCACTTGTAAAGCGCCATGGAATAAATGGCGCTATAATAATAAATAATAATAATACAGCAAAATTCAAGCATAGCTTAGTATACCAACGTACTGCCTACTGTTTCTCCAGCAGCACTGAATAGACGTGTTTAATGTTTGGTAGTCCTGCAGATTGACCCCAATGATCTTACATAGATGGCCTATCAACGTAAATTCTTAGAAAAGTCTTCCATACTAGCCAATGGGTAATTTTCTATGTTTTTCACTGTTATGTCCCTTGAAGGTTACTGGAAGTCACGTGAATGTGAGTATGGAAGCCAGAAGCAATAGCAGTTAACCTTGCACCTAAGCTCTGAGCTATTCCTGTCATTGATTTCCACATACAGCTGCTCTCTGCATCTCATTTATACACAGGCTGAGTACTAAGTCCCCCTGGGTTCAATATATTAAGCTGATGTAACACATAGCCAGCAGCCTGGAGCTTGGATCAGGCACTCATTTTGTACCTTTGTAGAAGGATTACTGAGATTTTCTCAGGCGGGTGTTAAAATCTTAATTGAAAATTCACGAATAAACATTATCATTCAGCAATATACACAGACACACTACTGTATGTTAATGTACAAAAGGACTGCAGCAGGCCGAGAAGGTAAGGAAACAAGGAATAGGTGTTACACGACCTAAAGGGGTACAAGGTGTTATTGCACTTTGGATAAAACAAATTATATATTTTCATATGTTTTACATCTTCCAGAAATAAATAATTGTAATATGGAAAAATTAAGTCACAAATGTGCTCCTCGGGGGCTGTCCCATGTTGAGCAGCCCCGCCTCTGAGCACCATTTTTGTTTACAGCATTTTAGTATAACTTTAGCAACTTGCTACAATAGAAGAAACATTCTGTTTACATCATCTATGGTCTGATAATTAAAAAAAATAATATTGTACAACACATGTGTCATTATTCTGCTCAGTGCTGCTTTCCTCTCCTGCAGAGCCTATACTGGGCCTCATATTTTTCCCTATTTCCCGGTCAAGCCTTGTGAGGTGTGGGAGGGGTCTGTTCTTTGGAGTCTCGTTCCGGGTGATTGCTTCGATTTATCTGGGAGCTGTTTCACCCGGAACGCCACCAGTGATAGTTCCTGTTTTGCAGTGCATGTCTCTGGTTCCTGTAAGTGTCTGACCTGATCTTGTCTCACTACCAAGTTCCACTTTTCTCCTCCTATGTCCTTACCAACTGACTTGATTCCCTGACTCCCTGACTTTGGGTCATCCCCTGACTCCGGCTCTGCTCACTCCCTTATACTTACATGACCACTCTGTTTACAGACCTTGGCTCGTCCCCTGACTCCAGCTCTGCTCGCTCCCTTGTACTTCCATGACCTCTCTGTTTACCAACCTTGGCTCGTCCCCTGACTCCGGCTCTGCTCGCTCCTTTCATCATTTATGTTATCTCCTGGCTTTTGACCCCTGGCTTGTTTTACTGCCCCTCACTAGCCACACCTAGTGTACAAACCCGGCAGATCCACTCCACTAGTGTGCCTGGCAACAACTAGTGGTTAAGTGTCTTATTACACCCGGGTTCTTATCACATTAGAGAGCAGAGGAGGCTGTAAAGATTACAAAAATGTTAGCCTTGCTCTCCATCCCAACTGTACCTCTATCTTGTACTCTATTTTTGCTGTTTCTGGAAGTTCCATAGGCAATTAATACGTTTTCAGTGCATGAGTGAGCACTTCTCTACTTCTGAGTTGGAACCCCAGTCTCAAAATGCCAGGGTCCCACCAATTGTACATTCACAAAGATTGGTAATATATGTGTGACGCCCAGGGAATGGGGTACTCTGTCCCTGGCAGTGTATCACTGGGGAATGTCACTTTGGTGGCCGTTGCCCGGTCCCGTGCCCTGGGTGCTTTTTAATGGGGAGTATTTACAGGGGAGAATAAAGTCATTGGTGTGACGCCACCCGCGGGTTGCGGTTAATATGGGGAAACCGCCGCTGATGGATTGGTTACTCCCAGGGCTGGTGGTAATGGCAGCTAAGGTGGTAGGCCCTCCGCAGGCAGGGCTGAGCCCGGGGAGGTGTATTAAAGAGTCTTTTGCTGTTAATAAGGGAGGCCACACCGTGGTTGTAGTTAACAATCTCTACTCACTCTTGACCCTCAGACGGCTGGTTCAGTTCCCTGTAGTTTCAGTGCCAGTTGATGACTCGGTTGCTCTGTCCCCGCCACCCAGAGTGGGGTTGGGTCCCCATAGCGTGGAGCAGTTTGGGGCCTGACTGTCCCTTTTTGTGGCAGTCTCCTTGTCCATACTGTGGGCAGTGTGGACCCTGTAGGGCTGGTCTGTGTCCCAAACCCTGATCCTTGCTTTACTGTTAGTGCCCCCGGATCTGTGGGTCAGTGAGGTCTGTGAAGGTACCCTCACTGTGCAGGTATTTGCCAGACTGTATGAAACTGGTATCTGACCTAGGGCCCTGTGCCCCGTCGATGCTCTGGTCCCAGCGGTACTCGGATGTACCTGCCCTGGCGACTACTCTTCTGTGCCCCCGGGTCAACGTTACACGACCCAGCTCATAGGCACCTCTCCTCTCTACTCCTTCACTGCACTCCTCTGCTTGACTGCCTGCTGTCCCCTCCCACCAGGTTGCCTAGTCCTCTGGTCTGGCTCCGCTCTCTAGCTGGCCATCCCCTTGTGTCCGACTAGCCAATTACTCCTGGTGTGGAGTGGAAACTAGGATTTTGGTGTGTGTGGGTGTTGCTGGCACTGGTGTCCAAGGTCCCGGGGGGTAGGCCCTGCATCCTGGTGAGGATGCAGTTTCTAGTAGTGCCCTGAGTGGCTCAGGGGTGCTACATACCCCCTTGGTGAAATACAGCACGTCCTCGGGCTGTAAAAAGAATAAAGTGTTTTATTGAACATTGAAAAACATAACCATTCTTCCCTCGTAGGGGAGGCATTACTTGAACATTTAATGAGCATTTTTCCCTTCCATCATCCCACCCCCCAAAGGTCCTGAACCCAGTACCCTCTGAGGAGGCAGGTCACCGGTCCCTTTGGTGACCAGGTCTGGGCCAGCTCTATCCCAGATCTTTCCTCCAATCTTCCTCTCCTTGGTGGCGGTATCAATGTCCTGATTGCAAGGTTTGCTCTGGGAAGCACACTTGGTGCAACATATGTACACTGCAAGAGTTCAGGTCATTCCCAGTCCAATGACCAGTGGTCCATTTTTATATTAACGTTTCAAACAGTATTCAACTTTTTCAGCATTTTTCAACATTATTGATATTAATGACTGTACTATTGGGTAATCTGGTAGAATCATTACCCTCCTTGCCACCCTCCACCTAGGGGCTCTGGTGCCACCTACCAGTGGTGCACCACCCAAGTCCCTGATGGCCTTTTTCAGCTGTAACGGAACATAAAAGCAAAAAGGTTCAACAAGGGCAACAAGGTCAGGATCAAGCTTTCAAACCTGCAAACTTTTCAAACATTTTTTCATAAAAACAGCAATAACAACAACTACTGGGGTAGCCTTGTTCAGCTACCACAGCGTGCGCAGGCTCTGCTTTTCTTGCAGATTGCGGGCCTCCACCTGCTTCCTTCTGGTTGCCCGCTCCTGCTGCTCCCGAGCCAGCTGCTGGATGGTGGCCTGACAGGCTTTGTCGACCTCCTCATCCACCACAGCCCTTTGTGCAGCACTAGCCATGTCACACGCCGGCTCGAACCTTAGGCTTCCGAACCCGAACAGTCTGCATCCGGATCACCATCAGTGGATATCTGCTCGGCCTGGTCACCGGCAACTCCTCTGGTGGTCGTCGGGTCTTCCAGGGCTGCATCCTCAGCTCGGCCTGGTCTGGTCCGGTCGTGGATGTGTGACGCCCCTGACCTTCAGGGCTGAGTCCGGGGAGGTGTATGAAAGAGTCTTTTGCCGTTAATAAGGGAGGCCACACCATGGTTGTAGTTAACAGTGTCTATTCACTCTTGACCCTCGGACAGCTGGTTCAGGTCCCTATAGTTCCAGTGCCAGTTGATGACTCGGTTGCCCTGTCCCTGGCACCCTCAGTGTGGTTGAGTCCCCATTGTGTGGAGCAGTTTGGGGCCTGACTGTCCCTTTTTGTGCAGTCTCCTTGTTCATATAGTGGGCAGTGTGGATCCTGTAGGGCTGGTCTGTGTCCTGAACCCTGATCCTTGCTTTACTGCTGGTACCCCCGGATCTGTGGGTCAGTGAGGTCCGTGAAGGTCCCCTCAATGTGCAGGTATTTGCCAGACCATATGAAACTGGCATCTGACCTAGGGCCCTGTGCCCCGTCGGTGCTCTGGTCCCAGCGGTACTCGGGTGTACCTGCCCTGGCGACTACTCTTCTGTGCCCCCGGGTCAACGTTACATGACCCAGCTCTCAGGCACCTGTCGTCTCTACTCTTTCACTGCACTCCTCTGCTTGACTGCCTGCCTTCCCCTCCCACCAGGTTGTCTAGTCCCCTGGTTGGCTCCGCCCTCTGGATGGCCATCCCCTTGTGTCTGACTAGACAATTACTCCTGGTGTGGAGTGGAAACTGGGATTTTGGTGTGTGTGGGTGTTACTGGTACTGGTGTTCCAGATCCCAGGGGGTAGTGTAGGCCCTGCATCCTGGTGAGGATGCAGTTCCTAGTAGTGCCTTTAGTGGCTCAGAGGAGCTACATATGTTTTTGAGACAATCTTTTAAGTATTCAGTACTGTTACAAACATACAAGCTGTGCCTGAGCCATTCAGTCAATCTTAGATGTATTATAATGCTGACATCCTATTGTAAATCCATTCTCAGCCTTTTAACCCCTTAGATGACAAAATCAATAGCAATTGCCATTCTTAATTGACTTGACAAAGAGAGAAGACGCTCACTTCAGTAGCACCCCCTCAATGCAGTTGTTTGGTACCGATGGGTCGCCATTGCAGCAAGTAGTCTAACATAAGCCTCAAGGCCAGCAATATCTATATGCTTATTAGATTATGTCTAATGTAGTGGCTTATAAATTGCCAAATACGCACCAACGTAAAGCTATGCCGCTGATTCATGAAGCAGGTTACTTTATCTAGCATAAAACTGCTTGAAATGTCACAAAATTTTCGTCAAGCTTATTGTTGCCCAGAATTTTGCCAACTTTGGGATTCCTACTCCAGTTATGCCTTTTTGACCAACTTTTTAAAAAGTAGTCATGAAGGGCCTGACCAAGTGCAACCGACAAATTCATCACATTTTATGCAAGTTATCTGGTGTAAAAAAAACTTCAAATTTTGCCAGCCAGTCTCAGTCTGCTAATACTAATATGGGCAGATCATAAGTGAGATGGAGCTTTACTAAGCCTATACAATTGTCATTCTACAAATAAGCACATCTGACCACAGCTTACTTTAAAGAAAAGGGAACATTATCAGTATGAGACTTGTAACAACTAAAACATTGATTTCATAGTCACACACAACTCTCTAGAGAGATATTAACTTACACAGTACAGCAGAGCTGAACTTTGTCTCATTACAAACAGATTTGCAGCTGCTTTGTCCTCTCATAGTGCTGTCAGCTCTGCTTCACAGCTGTGTATTATTATAGTGCTAAAACCAATACTGTACAACAGAGCTGAACTTTGTCTCCCTCCAGTGCTGTCAGCTCTGTTGTACTGCCTGTCCCCCCACATTGATTGCCTGTGAGATGACAGCTGAAGCACTGAGGACAACAGCTGCTGCATATGTGTTTGTAATGAGACAAAATTCACTTCTGCTGTACCATGTTAGTTATAATCAAACTCAGCTCTGCTGTGATATCAGGAGAGCAAAGTGTCAGTCATTGCATGTCTCAAAGTGGTAATGTTGAGATGATTATGAGACTCAAGCGGTCTCTCGGGAGCTGACTGCTGTTCCAAATTATATTATCATGAGTGCACTTGGAGAAGTAAATAATGGACACTGTATCAGTTATGAACCTTCTCCATGATAGATGCTAGAGCTACTGGCTCTCTTTATTGTTTGAAACTTTATACAGTTCAGGAGAAGTAAGGGGTGTAGTCAAAGTTTAGTCCAATCAAGTATCGCCGGCTGGACTCAGGACGTATGAGAATTTGCATAATCTCTGCTGGATTGGTCAGTCAAAACTTTAGGAATTCTCCCTTGTTCATCATCTTGGGTGTAGACAGGATGTGGTAGCCATCTTCAAGTTACATGTGCTACATGTGCATATATATATTGTATTAAGGAAAAAAATCTGAATATGCAATGTATATATATATATATATATATATATATATATATATATATATATATATATTAGTAAGAAACAAAAGCATTCATAAATATGTGTGTTAGTTTACATCTACTAAGCTACATACCTAAGTCTATGAAATGGCTGAATTAAGTGTATTTCGTTACTTAATTCTTATTAAAGACTTATTTCTGCCATTTCTGAATTGTAAGGGTACTGTGTTCCCTTAGGAAGAGAGGTAGAGATATCTGTGCGAAAGACCTACCTAACTGAACGTTGAGGCATGTGCGGAAAGGGTTCTTCACCGGTGTGAGACCAAGGACCCCTAATCGAGTCCTCACCCTTTGTAGTTGGACTTTCCCATGTCTCAAGGTTCTCTAAGTCCTCTCTTCTAACTGTTTTGGCAATGTGGTCTGAGACTGTACAGGTCTTTTGAAAAGGATAAATATGAGCGGGACGCTCAGTGCAGCTCTGGTGGGTCGACCCTTTTGTAATGAGAGGCGTTAATCCATAGATGTTTCTGCGGTTGGATCGGCTCATCTAGTGTTGACTCATGGCTCTTTCTCGCTTGTCCTTTAGAATCAATCGGTCTCCTGACTGGAAACCATATGCTACTAGCTCTGATTTAAAATCTGGAATTGGAAAATACACCTGTTTATCACACTATTTAATCAATTATATAAAAATATACATGCTTGTGCTAAACCAAAAAATATCTTATATAAAGACCTGTTTATTACGAAAAGAAAACAAAACATACATTTTGTTCACGATTTGCCAGTTTCCACTTTTCTATAAAATATACACCTTTTTGTAAACCCATTTTTTTACATACCACCATCATGTGCTTCTCAGCAATAATGTTGTTTTCTGCACTGGAATGCCTCTGACCAAACCTGGAGAGAAATTTACACAACACGCACAAACTTGCATACAACATGCTTATGATATACATCTATAATCAGTTTGCAGTCTCTGAGATGGGTAGAGCAGGGGCTGGGTGTGTTTTTGTGGCTTACCCACTCCTCCCGTACCCATCTAGAGAGGGCATTAATACATCACTGCCTCCTGTACCGATAGGAGGGGAGGGAGTGGTTCAAATTTTGATTACCTCATGTTGTGTAAACCGTAGCATATCCAGTGTAGAATCGACCAACATCTTGTTCCATCTATGAAAACAAAAAACTAAAAATATGCATTAGATCATTCTTATAACTTTAACTCTGACCTTAATACAGGTAGTGGTCATCTATACTTCACATGACTGAAAATACTAAATAAATAAATAAATAAATAAACATATAGGACAAGATTTTCCTGTTTCAGTTAACAGATATGCTTCAGAATAATCCAGTAAATATGACTTGCAGGGAAAGGGTCAGCCTCAAAATTTGTATAATATGTCTGCTGCACCCTCTACTGCTGGAAAGTATAATCGATGACGATGACTTCTCCCCCCTTTTTTTCTTTTTTTTATTTTTGTGTTCAAAATCTGGCAAAAGTTCATAGTTTTATGCTGCTATTCTCTAAAAGGTAAAATAAGACAGAAGGTAATAAATTAGCTACATACTAAAAACACTGAAAATAACTTATATCTCTACAACAATATACGTTGCTGGGTAATTTTGAAACCTTACGAAACAAAACAAAAACATTTATAAATATGTGTGTTAGTTTACATCTACTAGGCTTCATACCTAAGTTTATGAAAAGGCTAAATTAAGTATTTTTGGTTACTTCATTCTTATCCTCAACAGTAATGCTCACTTTCATTATCTGGACTTACACAAAAAACCCTTGGCTAGGGCCACTAAATCAGCTGCTGACTGGTGAAGCAAGTAGACAGCAAGAAAGGTTGTTACGCAGTGTCAATACCAAGAGGTCACATCAAGGACAAAATAATAAACAAGCAGGTGTGTAAAATACAAGCCGAAGTAAAAAAAATGTAATAAGTCTGGAAGACACAACAAGCGCAAGGACTAGGGCTATAGATCAGGTAAGCAGAAATAATTTACTGATAGTGTGTGACAGAGACCCAGAGATTTAGATAAAAGGCAGCCACAACCAAAGATCTTAGGAAGGAGTAATCAAAACTAGACAAGAATTAACCTCATAGTTCCCTGACATAAGCGGGCTTTACACGCTATGATATCGTTAATGAATTATCGTTGGGGTCACGGTGTTTGTGATGCACATCCGACATCATTAACGATATCGTAGTGTGTGACACTTATGTGCGACCTTAAATGATCGCAAAATCGGTCAAAATCATTTACCGCGGGTCGTCTTGAAACAAAAGATCGTGTTCTGCTTCTTAGCGATGTTGTTCCTCGTTCCTATGGCACCACACATCGCTATATGTGACACCGCAGGAGCGACGAATATGTCCTTACCTGCTTCCACCGGCAATACGGAAGGAAGGAGGTGGGCAGGATGTTACGTCCCGCTCATCTCTGCCCCTCCGCTTCTATTGGACGCCTGCCGTGTGACGTCGCTGTGACACTGCTCGAACCGACCCCTTAGAAAGGAGGTGGTTGGCCGGCCAGAGTGACGTCGCAGAGCAGGTATGTGCGTGTGATGCTGACGTAGCGATAATGTTTGCTACGGCAGCGATCACACAATATCGCTCGTACGATGGGGGCGGGTGCTACTAGCCGATACTAGCGATGTCGCAGCGTGTAAAGAGCACTTTAGCTGCATCAAAAGTCCCGGGAAGAAAACTGATGCCCAGCGGCCAAAGCAGAAATATAGGGAACAGGAACCAGAACAGATGTTACAACATGATACAAATACATGTTGGATGCATGGCAAGAAAACGAAACAAAAGGCACAAATTATGTCTAATAAGTAGAGTAAAAGGAGAAAAATAACTGGACCCAATTGTGTCAATAATAGTGGTTTAGCCTGACTTTATAAAAAAGCCTGGTTCGGGATCTGAACTTGACCCTGGATGCAAAACCTCATATAATTCAATGGAGACCCAAACTTGTGGGCTGTAAAATGACTGTAAAATGGTAGTAGTTAGGGCTAGGGGGCTGCAAAAGGGAGCAAAACCGGGGAAATTGTCCTGCAAACAAATGTGGGAAGGGAAATAACTTAAATGGCTTCTCTCACCATAGCAATCATGGTTATATAGGAAGTAAATGAAAAGTAAAAATTTTAAGACTGCCCTACGAGACTGATTTCACAGGTCCGCCAAAGAGCAACACTTCTCAAAAAAGGCCACTACAGAGCCTGTTTTACCAGTTCACCCACAGTCAAATTGTTACCTTTCTCCCAATGAGCATCCATTTCCAAAAAGGCTCTTACAGACACTCTTTTCCCAATTCACCCACATTGTTAAGATTGTTTTCATTTTCCCACAGAGCAACAATTCTGAAAAAGGCCCCTACAGAATCTGTATTCCCAGTTCACCCACACAATCAATATTGTGAGAGTTCACCCACAAAGCAACAATTCTCAAAAAGGACCCTAGAGAGCCTGTTTTCCAAGTTCACACACACACACACACACACACACACACGATTGTTAGAGCTCCCTCACCTCACACAGCAACAATTTTAAAAATGTCCCTACAGAATCCTACTGAGAATGTTTTCCTAGTTCACCTATTCCGTCAAGATTGTTTCCTCACAGAGCAACAATTCTCAAAAAGAACCCTACAGAGCCTGTTTTCCTAGTTCACACACCGTCAAGATCAGACCTGGGCAAGGGGCGGCCCACGGGCCACATCCGGCCCGCCTACTCTCTGTGACCGGCCCGCCTGGCTCAGGGCGTCCTTGCTGGCCGGTCACTGATGAGGGCAATCTGACCTGTTGTCCGGAGCTCCAGGCGCGTGGTCAGATTACCCTCATCAGTGCCCGGGCAAATGCCGGGGCCCCTGGAGAGCCGGGGGGGCCCACTCGGCCTCGTCAGTTCTGGTGACCCTTGGCCAGGGCCCACTCGCCTTAGTTCTGCTGCCCCCGGGCCGAGTTCCGGGGACCGCAGTCCTCGGCAGGAATCTGCGGCGCCGTCCCTTTAAGGAGCACAGACTTCCTGGTGGTTGAACTTCATCTGTGGGCGGAGCTACCGACCGACGTCCTGCTCATCCCACAGATGAGAGTTGCAGTGCCAGCCAGCGACCCCCAGCACAGTGCTTCTTTCCGGCTCTGTGTGGGCCCCCTCTCCACCGTGACCTGAGCGGTATGTGCCCTCCCCACCCCCCGATATATGGGCCCTGGTGAGCTGTATGGGCTTCTCCCCCCCCCCTAGGTGTATGCCCTGCCCATACCCCCCCCCCCTCCCGTGCCGTATGTGCTGGGCACCAGAGCTGCTTGTGTGGGCCCCCCAGAGCCGCGTGTGTGTCTGTATGTATATATTTGAGACATGCAGGCGCATGGAAAATCACAGAATTAAATCATTAGCAACAACTCATATACAATGAGAACCAAGAGGAACAGAGTCTTTAAATTCACTTAGTAAAGATCCCATACAAGCAAAATTATGGAAATATTAAATATTTTATTGAAATGCTGTTGGGTACAAAAATATAAATACATACGAATGGACCAGAGGGAGCGGTGCTGAAGGGGAAAGAACCCCACGTGTCCCAGAGAGTAAAGAGGAAGATTCCTCAGCCGTGATCTTGGAGAGTTTATGAGGGATGACCAAGGCTGCAGCACAATTTGTGGGAACGAATATACAAGCAATATGTACGAATATTTCCCAAATACAAGCAGCTCAACTCACCTCCTCAAGTCTATTCAGATCACTGCACCACCGGGGTAGCCACGTGGGGACCGGCGTCCCAACACGTGTTTCGCGTTTAGCTTCGTCGGGAGACGGGTAAAAGAGTGTGCAAGTACTGACCTTAAATAGGCACCCAAAGTACCTCAAAAAACACCCACCATGAGCGCGTCACGGGAAGCCCTGAGAGCCGGAGATCCGCCTATGTAGCTATGTGTGTATGTATGTATGTAGCAGAGCTATGTGTGTATGTAGCAGAGCTATGTGTGTATGTATGTATATATGTAGCAGAGCTATGTGTGTATGTATGTATGTAGCAGAGCTATGTGTGTATGTATGTATATATGTAGCAGAGCTATGTGTGTATGTATGTATATATGTAGCAGAGCTATGTGTGTATGTATGTATGTAGCAGAGCTATGTGTGTATGTATGTATATATGTAGCAGAGCTATGTGTGTATGTATGTATGTAGCAGAGCTATGCGTGTATGTATGTATGTAGCAGAGCTATGTGTGTATGTATGTAGCAGAGCTATGTGTGTATGTAGCAGAGGTATGTGTGTATGTATGTAAATATGTAGCAGAGCTATGTGTGTATGTATGTATGTAGCAGAGCTATGTATATATGTAGCAGAGCTATGTGTGTATGTATGTATGTAGCAGAGCTATGTGTGTATGTATGTATATATGTAGCAGAGCTATGTGTGTATGTATGTATGTAGCAGAGCTATGTGTGTATGTATATATGTAGCAGAGCTATGTGTGTATGTATGTAGCAGAGCTATGTGTGTATGTATGTATGTAGCAGAGCTATGTGTGTATTTATGTATATATGTAGCAGAGCTATGTGTATATGTATGTAGCAGAGCTATGTGTGTATGTATGTATATATGTAGCAGAGCTATGTGTGTATGTATGTATGTAGCAGAGCTATGTGTGTATGTATGTATATATGTAGCAGAGCTATGTGTGTATGTATGTATATATGTAGCAGAGCTATGTGTGTATGTATGTATGTAGCAGAGCTATGTGTGTATGTATGTATATATGTAGCAGAGCTATGTGTGTATGTATGTATGTAGCAGAGCTATGTGTGTATGTATGTATGTAGCAGAGCTATGTGTGTATGTATGTAGCAGAGCTATGTGTGTATGTAGCAGAGCTATGTGTGTATGTATGTATATATGTAGCAGAGCTATGTGTGTATGTATGTATGTAGCAGAGCTATGTGTGTATGTATATATGTAGCAGAGCTATGTGTGTATGTATGTAGCAGAGCTATGTGTGTATGTATGTAGCAGAGCTATGTGTGTATGTATGTATATATGTAGCAGAGCTATGTGTGTATGTATGTAGCAGAGCTATGTGTGTATGTATGTATATATGTAGCAGAGCTATGTGTGTATGTATGTATGTAGCAGAGCTATGTGTGTATGTATGTATATATGTAGCAGAGCTATGTGTGTATGTATGTATATATGTAGCAGAGCTATGTGTGTATGTATGTATGTAGCAGAGCTATGTGTGTATGTATGTATATATGTAGCAGAGCTATGTGTGTATGTATGTATGTAGCAGAGCTATGTGTGTATGTATGTATGTAGCAGAGCTATGTGTGTATGTATGTATATATGTAGCAGAGCTATGTGTGTATGTATGTATGTAGCAGAGCTATGCGTGTATGTATGTAAGTAGCAGAGCTATGTGTGTATGTATGTAGCAGAGCTATGTGTGTATGTAGCAGAGCTATGTGTGTATGTATGTAAATATGTAGCAGAGCTATGTGTGTATGTATGTATGTAGCAGAGCTATGTATATATGTAGCAGAGCTATGTGTGTATGTATGTATGTAGCAGAGCTATGTGTGTATGTATGTATATATGTAGCAGAGCTATGTGTGTATGTATGTATGTAGCAGAGCTATGTGTGTATGTATGTATATATGTAGCAGAGCTATGTGTGTATGTATGTATATATGTAGCAGAGCTATGTGTGTATGTATGTATGTAGCAGAGCTATGTGTGTATGTATGTATATATGTAGCAGAGCTATGTGTGTATGTATGTATGTAGCAGAGCTATGTGTGTATGTATGTATGTAGCAGAGCTATGTGTGTATGTATGTAGCAGAGCTATGTGTGTATGTAGCAGAGCTATGTGTGTATGTATGTATATATGTAGCAGAGCTATGTGTGTATGTATGTATGTAGCAGAGCTATGTGTGTATGTAGCAGAGCTATGTGTGTATGTATGTAGCAGAGCTATGTGTGTATGTATGTATATATGTAGCAGAGCTATGTGTGTATGTATGTATGTAGCAGAGCTATGTATATATGTAGCAGAGCTATGTGTGTATGTATGTATGTAGCAGAGCTATGTGTGTATGTATGTATATATGTAGCAGAGCTATGTGTGTATGTATGTATGTAGCAGAGCTATGTGTGTATGTATATATGTAGCAGAGCTATGTGTGTATGTATGTAGCAGAGCTATGTGTGTATGTATGTAGCAGAGCTATGTGTGTATGTATGTATATATGTAGCAGAGCTATGTGTGTATGTATGTAGCAGAGCTATGTGTGTATGTATATATGTAGCAGAGCTATGTGTGTATGTATGTATGTAGCAGAGCTATGTGTGTATGTATGTAGCAGAGCTATGTGTGTATGTATGTATGTAGCAGAGCTATGTATATATGTAGCAGAGCTATGTGTGTATGTATGTATGTAGCAGAGCTATGTGTGTATGTATGTATATATGTAGCAGAGCTATGTGTGTATGTATGTATGTAGCAGAGCTATGTGTGTATGTATGTATATATGTAGCAGAGCTATGTGTGTATGTTTGTATGTAGCAGAGCTATGTGTGTATGTATGTATGTAGCAGAGCTATGTGTGTATGTATGTAGCAGAGCTATGTGTGTATGTAGCAGAGCTATGTGTGTATGTATGTATATATGTAGCAGAGCTATGTGTGTATGTATGTATGTAGCAGAGCTATGTGTGTATGTATATATGTAGCAGAGCTATGTGTGTATGTATGTAGCAGAGCTATGTGTGTATGTATGTAGCAGAGCTATGTGTGTATGTATGTATATATGTAGCAGAGCTATGTGTGTATGTATGTAGCAGAGCTATGTGTGTATGTATGTATATATGTAGCAGAGCTATGTGTGTATGTATGTATGTAGCAGAGCTATGTGTGTATGTATGTATATATGTAGCAGAGCTATGTGTGTATGTATGTATATATGTAGCAGAGCTATGTGTGTATGTATGTATGTAGCAGAGCTATGTGTGTATGTATGTATATATGTAGCAGAGCTATGTGTGTATGTATGTATGTAGCAGAGCTATGTGTGTATGTATGTATGTAGCAGAGCTATGTGTGTATGTATGTATATATGTAGCAGAGCTATGTGTGTATGTATGTATGTAGCAGAGCTATGCGTGTATGTATGTATGTAGCAGAGCTATGTGTGTATGTATGTAGCAGAGCTATGTGTGTATGTAGCAGAGCTATGTGTGTATGTATGTAAATATGTAGCAGAGCTATGTGTGTATGTATGTATGTAGCAGAGCTATGTATATATGTAGCAGAGCTATGTGTGTATGTATGTATGTAGCAGAGCTATGTGTGTATGTATGTAAATATGTAGCAGAGCTATGTGTGTATGTATGTATGTAGCAGAGCTATGTATATATGTAGCAGAGCTATGTGTGTATGTATGTATGTAGCAGAGCTATGTGTGTATGTATGTATGTAGCAGAGCTATGTGTGTATGTATATATGTAGCAGAGCTATGTGTGTATGTATGTAGCAGAGCTATGTGTGTATGTATGTAGCAGAGCTATGTGTGTATGTATGTATATATGTAGAAGAGCTATGTGTGTATGTATGTAGCAGAGCTATGTGTGTATGTATGTATATATGTAGCAGAGCTATGTGTGTATGTATGTATGTAGCAGAGCTATGTGTGTATGTATGTATATATGTAGCAGAGCTATGTGTGTATGTATGTATATATGTAGCAGAGCTATGTGTGTATGTATGTATGTAGCAGAGCTATGTGTGTATGTATGTATATATGTAGCAGAGCTATGTGTGTATGTATGTATGTAGCAGAGCTATGTGTGTATGTATGTATGTAGCAGAGCTATGTGTGTATGTATGTAGCAGAGCTATGTGTGTATGTAGCAGAGCTATGTGTGTATGTATGTATATATGTAGCAGAGCTATGTGTGTATGTATGTATGTAGCAGAGCTATGTGTGTATGTAGCAGAGCTATGTGTGTATGTATGTAGCAGAGCTATGTGTGTATGTATGTATATATGTAGCAGAGCTATGTGTGTATGTATGTATGTAGCAGAGCTATGTATATATGTAGCAGAGCTATGTGTGTATGTATGTATGTAGCAGAGCTATGTGTGTATGTATGTATATATGTAGCAGAGCTATGTGTGTATGTATGTATGTAGCAGAGCTATGTGTGTATGTATATATGTAGCAGAGCTATGTGTGTATGTATGTAGCAGAGCTATGTGTGTATGTATGTAGCAGAGCTATGTGTGTATGTATGTATATATGTAGCAGAGCTATGTGTGTATGTATGTAGCAGAGCTATGTGTGTATGTATGTATATATGTAGCAGAGCTATGTGTGTATGTATGTATGTAGCAGAGCTATGTGTGTATGTATGTAGCAGAGCTATGTGTGTATGTATGTATGTAGCAGAGCTATGTATATATGTAGCAGAGCTATGTGTGTATGTATGTATGTAGCAGAGCTATGTGTGTATGTATGTATATATGTAGCAGAGCTATGTGTGTATGTATGTATGTAGCAGAGCTATGTGTGTATGTATGTATATATGTAGCAGAGCTATGTGTGTATGTATGTATGTAGCAGAGCTATGTGTGTATGTATATATGTAGCAGAGCTATGTGTGTATGTATGTAGCAGAGCTATGTGTGTATGTATGTATATATGTTAGTGATGAGCGAGCATGCTTGTCACTACTCGGTACTCGCACGAGTATCGCTGTACTCGGGCTGCTCGGCGGGGACCGAGTAATCTCGCGATATTCGTGCTGTACTCGTGGTCTTCATTTCTGCATGTTGGCGCTCTTTTGAGAGCCAGCCCTCATGCAGGGATTGGCTGGCAGACCACTGCAATGCCACAGCCCTGTTAGTTGTGGAATTGCAGTGATTGGCCGGCCTGCACAGCGTGACCGAGCCTTTATACCGGCCGGCGCGCTGTGCTCTGCTCACAGCTATCCAGACAGTCAGTGCAGGGAGAGTGTCGCTGATTCAGGGAAAGCTTTGCGGCCCTTTATAGCTATTTCCGTAGCAGGGCTGCAAACAGTGTGACCACAAGTCCTTCTCAGGACTATTCTAGTTGTATACAGGCAGGCAGGGTATAGCCAGGTCGGAGTACAGTAGCAGAGTCCTTCTCAGGACTATTGTTGCTATATACAGGCAGGGTATAGCCAGGTCGGAATACAGGCTAGTGACCAGAAGAGTCCTTGTCAGGACTATTGTAGCAGTATACAGGCAGGCAGGCAGGCAGGGTATATAGCCATTCCTAGTGGTGACCGTATACCAGCCTTCATCATATCTGGGGCTGGTGTACACAGTGTAAAACAGTCCAGATAGTGTCAGACTTCTCAGTAATTGTCGCTCCTAAAAACCAGTTAGGTTCTTATTGCGTCCGTGCTTGCATTTAAAAACAGCATGTGTGTGGCAGTCGGTGGCAGCGTCAGGCTCCATATTGTCCCTGGATAGAGACGTGCATGATGGCCTGTAAACATGAAGTGCCCATTGTAAGTAAGTGGGTCTATTGTAGTATAGCCCTTAGGCAGGGCAGCCAAAAATTGGGAGGCTCCACGTTGTCCCTGGATAGAGACGTGCATGAGGGCCTGTAAACCTGAAGTGCCCATTGGAAGGAAGTGGGTCTATTGTAGTATAGCCCTTAGGCAGGGCAGCCAAAAATTGGGAGGCTCCACGTTGTCCCTGGGTAGAGACGTGCATGAGGGCCTCAAAACATTGTTCCCATTGCAAAGGAGCGGGTCTCCTGTCGTTGTAATGTCCATTCTGCAAAGAATGGGCGAAAAAATTTACCACTGGGGGTATACCTGAAACAAAGGCCTAAGTATTGCAATTTGTAACGGTCATCATCATGGTGGCGCATGAGGAGAAGGAGGAGCAGTCCAGCGATTATCCAAAGTCCAGAAGTGTGTACCCATGGGTGAGTGGAGGTACATGGCAAACTTTAAATTCCGCTCTCATTTGCTGGTGGTGTGGTGAAGTCTGGCCCAATCCAACCCTTGTTCATCTTGATCAGAGTCAGCCTGTCAGCATTTTCAGTTGACAGGCGGGTGCGTTTATCTGTAATGATTCCACCTGCGGCACTAAAAACACGCTCTGACAAAACGCTAGCAGCAGGGCAGGCCAGGCCTTCCAAGGCGTAGAGAGCCAATTCATGCCACGTGTCCAGCTTGGATACCCAATAATTGTAAGGCACAGAGGAATGTCGGAGTACAGTTGTTCGATCTGCAAGGTACTCCTTCAGCATCTGGGCAAACTTAGGATTTCTTGTGGCACTACCCCGCACTTCAGGGGCTGTGGTACGTGAGGGGCTGAGAAAACTGTCCCACATCTTAAAGACTGTTCCCCTACCTCTGGCGGATTGGACTTGTGCCTCTCTCAGCTGTACGCCTCGGTTGTCCACTGATTCATGACCTATGCCGCTAGCGTTTTGTGAGGGGAATGCTTTGCCTACTTCCGTGACTATGGCCTTCTGGAACTGCTGCATTTTGCCTGACCTCTCCGCCTCGGGAATAAGAGACATAAAGTTCTCCTTTTAGCGTGGGTCTAACAGTGTTACCAACCAGTAATGATTGTCGGCCAAGATGTTCTTAACGCGAGGGTCACGAGACAGGCAGCTTACCATAAAGTCAGCCATGTGTGCCAGACTCTTAACAGCCATCACTTCAGTATCCTGACCAACACGATGACTGAACATGCTGTCCTCCTCCTCCTCCTCCTCATCATCTACCCTGTCCTCTGGCCAGCCACGCTGAACCGAGGATATGACTGCATGTCATATCCTCAATTTGGCCAGAGAGTTGCTCCATGTCTTCATCCTCCTCCTCGTCATAGTCCTCCACTGCACGTTGTGATGAGACGAGGCTGGGCTGTGTGTTATCATCACCCACACCCACTACTGTTTCTTGCTCAAACTCATCGCGCTCCGCCTGCAATGCATCATGGTTGTTTTTTGAGCAGAGACCATTTTAGAAGGCAGAGAAGCGGTATGGTGACGCTAATAATGTCGTCATCGCCGCTCACCATCTTGGTGGAGTCCTCAAAGTTTTGGCGGATGGTGTATAGGTCGGACATCCATCTCCACTCCTCAGGTGTTATGTGTGGAGTTTGACCCATTTCCCGACGGCTTAGGTGATGCAGGTACTCAACAACTGCCCTCTTCTGCTCACATATCCTGACCAACTTGTGCAGAGTTGAATTCCAACGCGTGGGGACATCACACACCAGTCTGTGTGCCGGAAGATGCAAACGGCGTCTTAAGCCGGCAAGGCCGGCTGAAGCAGTAGGTGACTTTCGAAAATGTGCAGACAGGCGGCGAACTTTTACCAGCAGATCAGACAGCTCTGAGTATGACTTTAGAAACCGCTGAACCACGAGGTTGAGCACATGGGCCACGCATGGAACATGTGTCAGCTGGCCTCGCCTCAAAGCCAGGTTCCGGCCATTGTCACACACGACCTTTCCTGGCTTTAGGTTCAGAGTTGTGAGCCAGTGATCTGCCTGCTGTTTCAGAGCTGTCCACACCTCTTCTGCATTGTGGGGTTTGTCACCTATGCAGATTAGCTTCAGCACTGCCTGTTGCCGCTTCGCCGAGGCAGTGCTGCAGTGCTTCTGTGTCGCCCTGGACAAGCCAGGGGCCACAGAGCACAACACTTAAACACCCCACACTCCCTGCAGGCATATCATAGTCAAAACACAAAATACTTGTTGCCTTCCCCAGGGGCTGTTGTCCACACCAGGGTGTGGAGCCAGGCGGTTGGTCTCCACCCATCGAGGAGGAGGGAAAACACAGGCAGTGAGAGTTAAGCTAAGGAAGTGGAAGGAGGAAAGTAGTAGAGAGGAGAAAAGTGACAGCAAAGAGCCTGAAGTTGGTCCGGGTGTGTGGCCTGGACAGGACAGCAAGGTTGGCAGGATGTGGTGACCGTCTGCAGTGGAGGCCGATTGGAGTCTGCCGTAAGGACCGTGGACGGGTGGTGACCCGGCCGTACCGGACCGGTATACAAAGAGAAGCCAGCACCATTGGCAGAGGACTTTCGGATCCCGGCAAGGCTTGGTGTCGCCGTGAATTTGCCAAATCCGTTAGTGAAGGGGACCTCAGGGTTTCCAAACAGCCAAGTCCAGATAGAAGGCAACCGTACAACCGTGAAGGGGAGACACAGCCACCGCCAAGGGCAACCGTCTCCCAGTGCCATCGCCTGTGGGCAAAAGGGGCTCCTCCGGCCCATATCCAGGTCAGGGAGCGGGTTACCGTTGGGAAACCATCACTACCAACACTTAACTTAGGTGCAGGGAGAGACAGTCATCACTAACCTGCAGGGAGGAACAACCGCAGCCGTCCGAGTGACCCGTCCATCCAGCCACTTGTTTTACCGTGAACTGTGTCATCATCATTGGGCTGAGTGAGTACCTCCGTGCCGTGCGGCACAGCGCTGCCCCTGCGACCCTGCACTTCATCAGGCCCCACAACCCGCCTGTCATCCATCTCTACCCCATCACCAGGCCCCGGGACAACCAACCCCCCTACCCACGGAGGGGAGAAATAACAACAAAGCTGCTCCCTGTCACAGGCTCCCGGGATCCCCGTCCAGAGCAGCGGTGGTGTCCACACAATCACCACAACCGTGGGTGGCGTCACGGACAATATCCCCAAAACCCAAACCACCCCTTTTCACTCACGGGCGAGTAGCGCCGCTCGAGTCCCCGGGATCCGGCCATCGCTCGAGCCAACGAGCAGCAGCAGCCGTAGAGCTGCGTCAGCCGGACCCGAGCAGTGGGAGAGCGCACCGTCCCCTCCTCCGCCCGCGACACTTCCAGCTTGGGACTGGTGTGGAGGGTAAAGTGGATCAGGATGCGCAGGAGGAGGAGGAGGCTGAGGAGCATGACATTCCGGAGCTGTAGAGTGTGTGTGAAACCCTGACTGAGGTAGGGCCTGCAAAACTTGGTGTGTGAAGGACGTGTTCCGTCCCTCGCTCAGACTGGGTCCCAGCTTGCACAATATTAACCCAGTGTGACGTCAACGAGATGTAGCGGCCTTGCCCACATGCACTTGTCCACGTGTCTGTGGTTAGGTGGACTTTGGCTGAAACAGCGTTGTTCAGGGCACGTGTGATGTTTTGTGACACGTGGTTAGTTATGCAATGCGGGGACGGCACACCGGGAGAAATAGTGGCGGCTGTGGACCGAGTAACGTGGGACAGCTGCCACCATCAGGTCGCGGAATGCTTCTGTCTCAACCAGCCTAAAAGGCAACATTTCCAGCGCAAGCAGTCGCGAAATGTTAGCATTTAGAACTGTGGCATGTGGGGTGTTGGCAGTGTATTTGCGCCTGCGTTCAAAGGTTTGCTGAATGGATAACTGAACGTTGCGCTGGGACAAGGACGTGCTTGATGATGGTGTTCTTTCTGCATAGGCAACTGCAGGTGCAGGAGTGGAGGAGGCTTGTTCGCAGGCAGCATGGACAGGGGATTGGCTCGCATGCACAACCAGCGAAGACGTAGCAGTGACATCAGCAAGCACTGCTCCTCGACTCTGTTGTACTTCCCACAAAGTCGGGTGCTTGGCTGACATGTGCCTGATCATGCTGGTGGTGGTCAGGCTGCTAGTTTTGGTACCCCTGCTGATGCTGGCATGGCAGGTGTTGCAAATGGCCTTTTTAGAATCATCTGGAGCCAACTTAAAAAACTGCCAGTGTCAGAGTTCCGGGTTTTCCAGTTTTCTTTTGAAAGAGCTTGCCCTTTGTTAACATGGAGTTTTTTGTTCTGTTGCCCTACTTCCTGTCCATCTGTTTAAAAGCCGCCCCTAAAGCTTAGTCCAGTGCCTGAGTATACTGCTTCCTGTGTGCTCCTGCCCTGCTGCTTTTGGTTCCTGATTGTTATTCGGATCCTCTTGGAAAACAACCGACACCGACTCTGGACTTCATCTGGTATCATCTAGCTGTGCCTGGACTCCGTTTGCCGTCTTTGGTCGGCACTTCTGCCCGGTTCCTTCCGTTTAATACCACTCTGGACTCACATCACGTACGGACATTTTTCGACTTACCTATTGCCCTTTTGTGTCCCGGCTGCTGCGCATTTAGGGCTTCTGGGGTGATTGCCAGACAGTCCCTGTATAGGGGTTCGCTCTTGGTGGTCTCCCTGGGGGAGTCCGGTGCGCGGTCCCGGGAATTCCCTTTCGCTCAGTCCCTGGAAGGTATTTCCTGTATTTATGTTCTACTGTGTTTTTGTTCCGTTTATGTACATATTTGCTGGTTGCATATTATAAATGTCTTGCACCAAGAACTCGTCTCTGGTTGTCATTGCCCTAACGCAATCGAAATCCTCAATACATACAATAGTATTACAGCCAGACTCGGGAAGACCTAACATTTGTACAGGCACCTTGTGTCGTGTTGTTCCGGGGAACAGTTGCCTGACGTCTGCCTGGGGCCACCACTCTGCTTCTTACTGCCTGTTGTGATGCTACGCCTCCCTCCCCCTGTGCACTGCTGTCCTCGCTCTGCATATCCTCCTGCCAGGTTGGGTCAGTTACTGGATCATCCACCACGTCGTCTTCCTCTTCCGCACCCTGCTCCTCCTCCTGACTTCCTGACAATTGTGTCTCATCATCGTCCACCCCTTGTTGAGACACGTTGCCAACTTCGTCAGAACGTGGCTGCTCAAATATTTGGGCATCTGTACATACAATCTCGTCATGGCCCACTTCAACAGGAGCTGGCGAGAGGCCAGAATTTGTGAATGGAAACGTGAACGAACAGCTCTTCCGAGTGTCCAAGTGTGGGATCAGTAATGTCCGTGGACGTGTACTCGGCCTGGTGGTAGGAAGGAGGATCAGGTTCTGAAATGTGCGGTGCAGTATCACGGCTACTGACACTTGACCGTGTGGAAGACAGAGTGTTTGTGGTGGTGCCAATCTGACTGGAAGCATTATCCGCTATCCAACTAACAACCTGTTGACACTGGTCTTGGTTCAAGAGCGGTGTACTGCTGCGGTCCCCAAGAATTTGGGACAGGACGTGCGAGCGACTAGATGTGGCCCTTTGTTGTGGCGAAATTAGAGCTTGCACACAACCTCGGTCTCTGCCTGCACCACCATCACGTCCACTTCCTTGTTCGTTGACAACGCCCTTGCGCATTTTGCAATGCTGTGCTGATGTGTATTCACTAGACTTGTGCGTTATATCCAAGTTTTTGCAAAACTCACACAAATGCAGCGGAAAGCTGCCACCAACAGGCACACACGTGCGGTTTTTAAATGCAAGCACGGAGGCACTAAGAACCTAACAGGTCTCTATCCAGGGACAACGTGGAGCCTCCCAATTTTTGGCTGCCCTGCCTAAGGGCTATACTACAATAGACCCACTTCCTTACAATGGGCACTTCAGGTTTACAGGCCCTCATGCACGTCTCTATCCAGGGACAACGTGGAGCCTCCCAATTTTTGGCTGCCCTGCCTAAGGGCTATACTATAATACACCCACTTCCTTACAATGGGCACTTCAGGTTTACAGGCCCTCATGCACGTCTCTATCCAGGGACAACGTGGAGCCTCCCAATTTTTGGCTGCCCTGCCTAAGGGCTATACTACAATAGACCCACTTCCTTACAATGGGCACTTCAGGTTTACAGGCCATCATGCACGTCTCTATCCAGGGACAATGTTGAGCCTCCCAATTTTTGGCTGCCCTGCCTAAGGGCTATAATATAATACACCCACTTCCTTACAATGGGCACTTCAGGTTTACAGGCCCTCATGCACGTCTCTATCCAGGGACAACGTGGAGCCTCCCAATTTTTGGCTGCCCTGGCAAAGGAAAATACTACAAAGACTCACTTCCTCAAAATGGGCACATTAGACTCAAGAGGCCTTCATGTACGTCTCTTCTCAGGGACATCGGAGTGCCACACATTGTTTTCACGTAAAATCTTTCATGTATTAATCTCAAAAAGTAACATACACCAGCTCTATCTCACTATTGGGTATGTGCCCTTAACATTTCTGCCATGAAAAATCATTTTGGGGTCATTTTGGAAGGTTTTCTGGTGAGTCCGTAAAAATGGCGTGAAACGCGGACAAAATTGTTCACAGCTGTGACTTTTGAGTGATAAATGCTTCAAGGGGTCTTCCCCATGCTGTTGCCATGTCATTTGAGCACTCTTCTGAGACTTTTGTGACATTTTTAGGGTTTCTCCATGCTGCCGGGGGGTCATTTCACAAAAATACTCGGGTCTCCCATAGGATAACATTGGGCTCGTTGCTCGGGCCGAGTACACGAGTATCTTGGGAGGCTCGGCCCGAGCTTCGAGCACCCGAGCTTTTTAGTACTCGCTCATCACTAATATATGTAGCAGATCTATGTGTGTATGTATGTAGCAGAGCTATGTGTGTCTGTAACAGAGCTATGTGTGTCTGTATGTCTATAGCAGAGCTATGTGTGTATGTATGTAGCAGAGCTATGTGTGTATGTAGCAGAGCTATGTGTGTATGTAGCAGAGCTATGTGTGTCTGTAGCAGAGCTATGTGTGTCTGTATGTATGCAGCAGAGCTGTGTGTCTGTAGGCATGTATAATGTGTATCTATGTATGTCAGTGTATATGGCTGTATAGATGTGTCAGTTCTATATGTATTTTTGTGAGTTTGTCTTTAAATATGTATATGTATGTGTACGTTTGTGTGTGTCTGCGTGTGGATGGGGCCCACTGGGACTCTTCCGCCCGAGGCCCACAAAAACCTGGAGCCGGCCCTGACCCTCATCACACGCTGCGTGTCGGGCAGGAAACAGAAGACAGATCCTAAAGCTCCGCACAGTGTAGGCAGCGGAATGCAGGAATCTCTCCTCTGTTCCTTGCCCGACACTTTTCTCTGTGACACACGCGCGCCCTGATATCGTCAGTACGGCGCGTGTGTCATTTGAAAAGTTCCCGCCCGGCAGGAGAAGCTGCAGCAGCCAGGGCCGTATGGAGAGAGGCAGCGGCGGGGGCTCCTAGGAATACAGCGTCGGCGCAGCCTGGCCATGTGAAGGAGAAGCAGCTCAGCGGGGGGCTCGTACGGAGGTGTCTGAGGACAGGAACGATAAGAAGAGAGGTGAGTGGTTACTAGTAACCTGCGGGGACAATGGGGGCGGGCAGGCGGGGGGCTGGAGGAGAGGGGTAACTTTTGACAAATATTTGGGGTGTAGTGGTTTAGTATATGGGAATGTAGTTTTACAGGTGTGGTATATGGGGGGTGGAGTGGTGTAGTTTTATAGGTGTGTAGTGGTGTAGTATAATACAGGTGTATATAGGAGTGTAGTATAATACTACACCCCTATATACACCTGTATTATACTACACCACTACACCCCTATATACACCTGTAATATACTACACCCCTATATACACCTGTATTATACTACACCACTACACCCCTATATACACCTGTATTATACTACACCACTACACCCCTATATACACCTGTATTATACAGGTGTATATAGGGGTGTAGTATAATATAGGTGTATATAGGGGTGTAGTATATTACAGGTGTTTATAGGGGTGTAGTGGTGTAGTATATTACAGGTGTATATAGGGGTGTAGTGGTGTAGTATAATACAGGTGTATATAGGAGTGTAGTATAATACTACACCCCTATATACACCTGTAATATACTACACCCCTATATACACCTGTATTATACTACACCCCTATATACACCTGTATTATACTACACCACTACACCCCTATATACACCTGTAATATACTACACCCCTATATACACCTGTATTATACTACACCACTACACCCCTATATACACCTGTATTATACTACACCACTACACCCCTATATACACCTGTATTATACTACACCACTACACCCCTATATACACCTGTATTATACAGGTGTATATAGGGGTGTAGTATAATACAGGTGTATATAGGGGTCTAGTATATTACAGGTGTATATAGTGGTGTAGTGGTATAGTATATTACAGGTGTATATGGGGTGTAGTGGTGTAGTATAATATAGTTGTATATAGGGGTGTAGTGGTGTAGTATAATACAGGTGTATATAGGGGTGTAGTATAATACAGGTGTATATGGGGTGTAGTGGTGTAGTATAATACAGGTGTAGTATATAGGGGTGTAGTGGTGTAGTATAATACAGGTGTAGTATATAGGGGTGTAGTATAATACAGGTGTATATAGAGGTGTAGTATATTACAGGTGTATATGGGGTGTAGTGGTGTAGTATAATACAGGTGTTTATAGGGGTGTAGTGGTGTAGTATAATACAGGTGTAGTATATAGGGGTGTAGTATAATACAAGTGTAGTATATAGGGGTGTAGTGATGTAGGTTATTACAGGTGTAGTATATAGTGATGTGCTGCAGTTAATTACAGGTGTAGTATATAGTGATGTAGCATATTACAGGTGTATATAGGGGTGTAGTGATGTAGTATATAGTGGTATAGTATATAGAGGTGTAGTATATTACAGGTGTAGTGTATAGGGATGTATATTACAGGTGTAGTATGTGGTGGGTGTAGTGATGTAGTATATGGGGATTGTGTGTGTATGAATACATTGTGTGTATGTATATATGTTATACATGCACAGTATATATGCGTGTTTGTATATATATGTAGAACCGAGTTAATTATATTAGTCCGGCCCTCTAAAACCATCCCAATTTCTCATGCGGCCCCATGGGAAAATTAATTGCCCACCCCTGGTCAAGATTGTTAGAGTTCCCCCACAGAGCAACAATTCTCAAAAAAGAACCCCACAGAGTTTGTCCTCAGCTCGTGTGGTGTAAAACTTCCCCACAAACAAATGAGTCTCAGAACAGCCTGCTGTCATTTTCCCCTGGCTATGCTGAAGGTGGTTGTGCAGGTGTTATGCTGACCAGATAAGGAGGTGGTCGAGGAAGGAGAGTAGTAGGAGGAGGCAACACAGACAGAGATACATTCAGCAATCCTTGGTGGTGGTAGCACATGCATCAAAACACTTTCTACCAAAGAGCCGCTTTTAAGAGTTGACCCACACAGCCAAGATTATTAGATCTCCCCAACATAGCAACAATTCTTAAAAAAGCTCCACAGAGCTTGTATACCCAGTTTACCCGCACAGTCGAGATTGTTAGCATTCTTCCAATAAGCAACAATTCTCAAAAAGGCCCCTGCAGAGATTGTTTCCATAGTTCACCCACTCTGTCAAGATTGTTTGAGTACCCCCATAAGGCAACAATTCTGTTAATGTTTTCTCAGTTGACCAACACAGCCATGATTGGTAGAGTTCCCTTACAGTGCAACAAGCTTCACAAAAGGCACCTACATAGCCTCTTTTCCCAGTTAACCCACATAGACAAGATTAGTCAAAATTTCAACTCCTTTAGTGTACACTAACAGCCGCTGCAGTTAAAAAGCTCGTAGTTGGATTTGGTATTGACCTGGTAGTACATCAGCTAGATTTGCTAACTTCAATCATAGCCATTTTGCTCTTGGATGCCTCAGCAATGCTGTTGACTGAGTGTCCCTGGGGCCTGAGGTGGAAGTGATGGTGTCGGTGGAAGAGGAGGTAGCCAACCCTATTTTAAATTTTAGTTGTTTTTTTTTATTTCATTTTTATTATTTTTTTGGGGACGCACCAATACATTGTGAATTGCAAATTGAGTATACCAATGGCTGACTGTGGCTGGCATAGTTGTTTAGTCAGCCAAAGGTGCAGAGAAGTCCTGTGTGATCCAAGCCTGATTCATTTTAATGAATATGAGCTTGCCCACATTGGCTGTGGACAGGCAGATGCGCCTCTCTGTGATCACACCCCCTGCCAAGCTAAACATGCATTCTGACAGTACACTTGCCGCAGGGTATGCCAGCACCTCTAAGGCGTAAAGGGCAAAATCAGACCATGTGTCCAATTTGGAGACCTAGAAGTTGAATGGGGCAGACCCATCACTCAGTACATGGAAACATGTGGACACATACTCTTCCACCATGTTGTTGAGACGCTGCCTCCTTCATTCCTACGGAACATATCAGGTGTTGGTGCCTGGATGTTGTGGCATGCTGCTGATGATTTTTTTTCCACTCTTCGGCCATCATAACCCTCCCTGCCGAGGTGGTGCTGGTGCACTAATTGTGTTGGTCTGCCTCCTCCACCTTTTTCTTCCACTGAGCCCCTGCTGTCAGGTGAGAACAACATAAGTAGTAGTCCGTGGAGTATTTGAAGTAGCACAACACAGTACACAGGTCCCACATGGGGGCGTACTCAGTGGTGAAGTTGTAGTATTGTTCTGCATAACGACTCACCCATGTGTGCTTCAGCTGAAACTCTACTTTTGACTGCTGCTGCACGCACAGTCTCTCCAGCCCAGCATATGCAAGATGGAGTTCCACCTTGTTGGTACGTCGCATATGAGGCTGAAGGCTGAAGCAGGGTGAGAATGCTGAAAGTCGCAAAGACTGCCCATATGTAGGTAATTTTAAGGAATCTCTGCACCTCAAATTCAGCACATGCACCAGGCCTTTAAAGGGTTGTGTGTCAAACTGCATGGGCCCAGAGATGCCATGGGATTTTGCCTGTTATCACACAGCACCAGGCCCAGCTTGTAGTTCACCAGCAAGAACCACTCATCTGTCTGTTGTTTGATCCCCGTCCACAGTTCCTGCGTGTGAAACGCCCACGCCGGGCTTGCAGGGCTCGTATGGTCACTGGGCTGGTGGTGTTCGGGGTCGAGCTGTGAGTGGCCCGACCCGTCTTCCGTGACCCCGGCAGGTTTCATTAAAGAATTCGACAGTCTGGTGTGACAAGGGGGTAATGTAAGGAGGGTAACGGGGGTCCTGGGGGCACATCACCGGTTGCAGCGGTGACTGGGGCCTCGGTCTCCTCCGCCATGGACCCCCTCCCCCTGTAACTCTTTTTTCCCCAAGGAACGGTATAGGACGGGAACGGGGGTTGCAAGCAGCGCCACCCGTGGTATGCAGCCAGGTGTTAAGCCGCCGCTGCATAGCCTCTCTCCGGGGAAGGTGTTACGGGCAGCCAAGATTGAATCACTCCCCACGGGTGGAGCGGGGAAGCCCTGGGAGGTTAGTGAGAACCGGGGGCGGCAGTCCTCGGGAGCACCGGGACACAGGGTGGCGGCATTTACTCACAAAAGTTACTGAGTGCGGGTTCTAGTTCCTTTTTATTCGCTGGTCTGTTCCAACATCGCACCCGGGTGCCAGTCCTTGCTGTTGTAGCCTCCGGTCGGTCTCGGGCAGGTCAGAGGCAGGGTCCAGTAAGGTAATCTAAGGGTCTCTCTTTCGTGTGCGTTTGGTTGCTGTCCCCGTGGCATGAAGCTTCTTGGGGACTCGCCGCCTCTCTGTCTATCTCTACTACTCCGGTGGCGCCCATGAAAAGCTCAGGGACCCTATCAGGCGCCGCCAGGTACATTCTCCACGATCCCTAGTACCTGTCCCTTTTCCCTTCCTCCAGATGTTACTAGGCCTGATCTGGCTGGTCCCCATCTACAGGAGCTACTCCTGCAGAGGTCTGTCCTCTTTCACATTCCAGACTGTTCTGATTAGACTTCCTGCCTTCTCTACAGCTCACTCCTAGCTCAGGCTCCCACCCTACCAGGACGTCGTCATGGTGACCGGTCTGTGTGAAGCTACCTGCTTCCTGCTCATTTAGGAGACAGGATGAGTCATGCAAACCTGAGCTACTTGCTGAAAATCTATTAACTCCTTCCTGGTGATGTGATGTGTGTGAACTTACCTCCTCCTGCCCGGGAAAGGATATTATACAATACCCTGTAACGACCACGCTACAAGGGCGTTACACGTGTGTGGGATTTGTCCCCCAGACAGATGAGTTTCAGAACAGCCTGCTGTAGTTTCCTCCTGGCTGTGGTAAAGTTGCTGGTGCAGATTTTACTCTGACCGGATGTGGAGGCGGTGGAGGAAGTACAGTAGGAAGCAACATAGACAGAAAAACATCCAGCAACCCTCGTTGGTGGTATGACATATACCAGAATGCTTTCTGCCTCAGGGCCAGTGGACACTACATTTACCTAGTTGGCATTTAAGGAGATATAACATCCCTGCCCTACCATGAATAAGGCATAGCCAAAACGTGTCAATTTCTTCTTCTTCATTCTGATGTTTACTTTTTTGTACTGTCTGATTGCTTGACAATTTTTATGGAAGAAATAAATGTAAATTTTATTTTTCTACATCCCTTCTCCTACTGTGGAATGGTTCTTACATCAAAGGAACTTCTCATCTCACCGACATATGTTTTTTAAAACTGTCCGTCTCCACCTGCCTGAATGACAACATTTCAAAGGCCGGGAATTTTGAAATGCTATTGCTCAGGGCCAAGGCTCATGGGTGAGTAGGGAGGTATTCCCCATTCTCTCCAGTGTTTGGGGGATGGACAGCTGAACACTTCCATGGGACAGTGTGGAGATGACACTGCTGGTGTTAATGCTCTCACATCCTCTCTTTGCGAGAAGCCAGGTGACCTTGTTGATCGTGAGCAGGAGGAAGGGGTTGAGACCGCAGCAAAAGAGGTAACAGAAGGAGCCTCACATCTTTCCTGGTTTTTAAGGTGTGTATTCCACTGCAGCTAGTGCTTGGAATTCAGATGCCTTGTCATGCAGGTGGTGCTCAGGTTCACAACATTTATGCCTTGCTTCAGGCTTTGACGGCATAGAGTGCAAACCACTTGTCTCTTGTTGTCAGCACATTGTCTGAAGATATGCCACTCCAGGGTGTTCCTTAGAGCTGGCTTTGGTGTGCTCCTTTCCTTGGCATAGTTGGTGGTAGCAGCCAATATACTGAGTAGGGGCCAGCCGCTGGGCTTTTGCACCTTGCTCCCCTATTCGCTGGGCTGCTGAGTCAGCGTGACCACTTCCTCTTTCTCCAAACTGCGCACATCAGTAGAATGGCCCTTGTTACATGGGGACTAGGACCTCATCATCCCCTGCAATATCTTCCACCCACTTCTCACCCCTGTCCTCCTTGCTGGTCTGCACAATGCCAGAACCTGCAGCAGTTGGCACCTGTATTTCCTTGTCCTTAGAGATGTGCTGTGGTCATCTGCTGACCATGTGCAGTAGCCCTCCCACTTACTCATCTTCTAACACAAGCAGTGGTTGGATATCAGTGCACTCAGTCTCTTCCATCTTTGGGGCAGGGCATGGTGGATGAGCCACACAACCCTAGCCAGCAGAGTCATCACAAATCAGATGTAATTGCTACATGACTTGAGGCTCACACTGCTTGGCTAATTTGCAAGGGGGTGAGATGGAAGAAAGATGCCCATAGTCCTCAGGTGCTCACTCTACACTTTACGCAGGGAACTGAGTGGAAGACATGTTCTGGCCTCACCATTCACCCAGCGGTACTCGTCCTGTGGCCTATGTTTACCAGAGGGAGGTATTTTATTTGGACATGTAGCAGGCACAGTTTGACCATGACCTTTCCCTATCCAGGATATTGCGGCTGCTAGCCCAAGCACTGCGGTCACCAGAACTCAGCCCGGGGCCCGCAGTACTTATGAGGGTGAGTGGGCCCCCCAGCTGTCCAGGGCCCTGGCATTTGTCCATGTGTGCCAGGTGCTGACAACGGCCGAGGTGTGCCGCCCCCACGCCAGCAGCCATGCTGCTCGGATCTGGATCTGCGGTATGGCTCGAGGGACTCTACTGGACCCAGGGGCCATGCGGACACTTCGAATAAAAAGGGGGACATATTTGTATGGGTGTTGTTGGAAACTGTCTGTGACGCTACCCACGGTGTGTGGTGAGATGTAGCTCCACCGCTGCTGCTGTGGGGCTCCCGGGGGCGATGGGCTGGCAGCTGGATGTTAACCCATCTGTGGGCAGGGATGGATGCCCCGGGGCCCAATGTCTCTGTGCAGGGGATGGTAACGGCAGGGGCCAGCGCACCCAATCAGACGACCGGGGATGTTACTCACAGTTGAATAAATCACACAAGTCCTTTGGTAAACCAAGGTGATGGTGGCCGGCTGCCACAGACAGGTGTATCTGGTCCCACACCCGGGCCGATGGTCAATGCCCCTTTTCTCTGCACTTTGTGTTTTCTGTAGTGGACTTCCTGGTGTGTAACGCAGGAGTCCGCTCCCGGTCCTTTGGTTGGGAGCCGTGCCCGTCAGACGCTGACTCGTTGGATCTACTGGGCCCTGGCGGATGCTCTATTCCTCTCTGTGGGTGGTTGTCTACTTTTCGGGACTTAGGTTGGGACAGGACCTAAAATCCTGCCCTCAATTGGTTAATTAGCTAGGCCGTCGGTGCCGGTCCTGGCTTTAGGGTCCGAGTACCCCCTTTTGTGCACGGTTTCCGGGTCGGATCTCCGTTGTCGGTACCGGCGGGCTACAACCCTGCCCCTATCCACCTCGGATCTCTGGCAGCCGTCTCCCCATCTCCTACTGGCACTGACCACTGTCTACCACCTAGCCAATATGTCAGGGCTCCGACCCTGACACCTGTCAGCTTCACCTCCTCACTTCAACTCCACTCCAAACTCAACTCTCTCTTAACTGCTGTTTTCCCGCTCCGGGCTCTCCAGACCCCTAGGTGGGCGTTCTCCTTCCGCCTGGTCCCACCCACTGGTGTGTCTTTCCTTCCCTGAGGGGGTGACTAGGATTTTGTCGGCTGGTTTAACCCTGTGTGGGAGCGGTGTTATGCGGGGGCCTAATCTGTGTGACTACCTGGTTTTGCCAGGGTGTCACATTCCCCCTTGGTTTAATACAGAGCGTCCGCGAGCTGTCCGACCACCACCATTTATTTTAACCAGAACTGGAAAAGTAGAAAAACAGGGTACAATTATAATAACTTTTTTACAATTACTTCCCTTATGGGAGGCACAAATCTTAAACATTGCATAACTTTACGGAATGGGACGGACCGGACCACCTTCTTGCTGTGCCCACCCAAGCAAATCTGACCCTGATGCCACCTCTAAGAACTGGTTGGCAACCCTTTTCCCCAAGTCCAGGAATGAGTCCGGGTGACGCCCACACGGGCCGGGTAAAAAGTTCCTCACCCGGCAGTCTATCTCAAGGGCCCCAAGTCCGGGGACCCCTGGCCTGGAGGGTAGTCACCGGTTTCAGTAGTGACTGGGCCTCGGCCAACTCCACCGCAGGCCCTTCCTCCAATCAGTCTCTCCAGAGACTGCAGTGGGACAAGAAGATTGGTCGGGGTGTATTTACAAAGCCCAAAAGTTTTTGGGTTGGCTTTCCAGTCCAAAGCCATGGTCCATTTAAAACTGAAGAACTGTGAACTGTCAACAGGGTTTAACTGGGGTAGCCGGAAACCGCTACCTTAATCATCATCTTCCGGGCTTGGAGATGGCGGAGAGGGGTGGAGGTACAACTGCTCACCAGCGGCCGCCCACTTCTTTACATCGAGGGTGAACCACCCCCTCTCTCCGCAGTGCCGGGAATAAGAGACCAGCTCTCCGGGTTCCAGGTCTCGATCCGGGTGGCCTGTAGGCAGATGAGGGGCCACGTCTCTCCGGGATACAAAAATCTTGGCCTCCGGCTCGTAAATAAAGCCCCATCCCTTCTGGGGGTTAAAATGCCGGGCCCCGTACTCGGAAAGTTGCCTGTCGGAGGTTGTCTTTCTCCCGGTAGGTGCGGACTAGTACTTCCGCCTTCCTCTTCTCCCGGACCGCGATCTCTGTCCTCAGCTGTTGCCGCTGCCGCTCCCAATACGGGGCACTGGTTCCATGCTCTGCCTCTGCCTGCTCAGGGGCTTGGATCAGCCGGACGCCCTTTCTACCGGCTACGACCGGCCTGACGTGAAGTGGCGGGCTCCGCTGATCTGTGGCCTGCTCTACCACCCTGCAGGTGCATCCCAGCTACACCTCAGCCGGGACAGGTAAAGGGGAGCAGCCGGCGTCTTTGCTGATGCCGACTTCCGGTCGGGCGTCGCCTCTGTTGTGGCCGGGCCTTGGTCTGGCGCGGGGCTGGAACGGGTGCCGGAGCGGTAGTGTGCCCATGGCCCGAGGACTCCGCAGCCTGGTCCTCGCAAGCAGACGGAACGGGTACCGCTGTCGTGGCTTGGGGCAGTGGACTGAGCGGGGCGCCAGCTATAGGTACGGGTGACGAGGGAGGCGACGTGGCAGACGGGGGCAGACCGAGCTCCTCAGCCTGGTGGGCCGGTCCCGGTGGGACATAGGGGCATGGGTCGCTTACCCGCTCCTCCGAGGCCATCTCCACTTCCCGGGCCCACATGGCTGCAGCCAGATCCCTCATCTCGGCCGTCCATCTTTTTAGCAGAAAGTTGGCCTTAGCTTGGATCCTGCGGCACACCCGTTCTGTCTGGGCTTCCACCCAGTCAGCAGTCCTGGGAGTAGGTTCTTCCATTTTCGGGTCGCCAGACTGGTCGGACATCCTCTTGGGGTGGCGTCCAGGAACTGAAGATGGCAGAGTCCTGGCGTCCCTGCCTCTCATCTCCTCGGATCACATGCCGCAATTCTCGCCCGCCCCCCTTTTTTTCGGGAGCAGTCTCTAGACGTGGCTTGCTAGTTTCGTTTTTGGCCTCAGGGTCTTCCTTCCGGCCATGTTCCCAGGGGGCGGGGCTTCAACTTTGCGCCGTTTCTCGGGGAAGAAGACGCTGGGTTGTCATCCTTCGCGCCTAAAAATGGCGGCAAAAATGGCGCACCGAATAATGTCCAGAATAAGGCGCACTTCCACCAGATAAGTGGATGGGTAAGTATCTTGTTCGTGACGCCAAGTTTCGAGGTGTGCCTCCCCCACGCCAGGAGCCGTGCTGCTCGGATCCGGATCTGCGGTATGGCTCAAGGGGCTCTACCGGACCCGGGGGCCACGCGGACACTTCGAATAAAAAGGGGGACGTATTTGTACGGGTGTTGTTGGAAACTGTCTGTGACGCCCCCCCATGGTGTGTGGTGAAATGTAGCACCACCGCTGCTGCTGTGGGGCTCCCGGGGGCGATGGGCTGGCAGCTGAATGTTAACCCCTCCGTGGGCAGGGATGGAGCCCCAGGGCCCAATGTCTCTTTGCAGGGGATGATAACGGCAGGGTCGGCGCACCCGGTCAGACCAGGGATGTTACTCACAGTTGAATAAATCACACAAGTCCTTTGGTAAACCAAGGTGGTGGTGGTCGGCTGCCGCAGACGGGTGTATCTGGTCCCACACCCGGGCTGGTGGTCAATGCCCCTTTCCTCTGCACTTTGTGTTTTCTGTGGTGGACTTCCCGGTGAGTAGCGCAGGAGTCCGCTCCCGGTCCTTTGGTTGGGAGCCATGCCTGTAAGACGCTGACCCGTGGCATCTACCGGGCCCTGGCGGATGCCCTATCCCTCTCTGTTGGTGGTTGTCTACTTTTCGAGACTTAAGCGGGCTTTACACGCTACGATATTTCTTGCAATTGCTAGCGATATCGTACGCAAAAGCACCCGCCCGCGTCGTACATGTGATATCGTGTGATCGCTGCCGCAGCGAACATTATTGCTACGGCAGCGTCACACGCACATACCTTGGTCGGCGGCGTCGCTGTGATCGCTGAACAATCCCTCTCTCAAGGGGGAGGTGTGTTCGGTGTCACAGCGACGTCCCCGCGACGTCACTAAGCGGCCGGCCAATGAGATGAGCGGGACAATCATCCCACCCACCTGCTTCCTTCCTCATTGCGGGCGGGACGCAGGTAAGGTGAGGTTCCTCGCTCCTGCGGTGTCACACACAGCGATGTGTGCTGCCGCAGGAACGAGGAACAACATCTATAAACAACCATTAACAATTTTTGGTTTTAGGACGACCTCTCCATGGTGAATGATTTTCACCACTTTGGAGGATGTTTAAGGTCGCTAGTAAGTGTTACACGCTGCGATATCGTTAATGACGCCGGATGTGCATCACTAACGACGTGACCCCGACGATAAAACATTAACGATATCGTAGTGTGTAAAGCCCCCTTTAGGTTGGGACAGGACCTAAAATCCTGCTCTCAATCGGCTAATTAGCTAGGCCGTCTGTGCCGGTGCTGGCTTCAGGATCCGCGTACCCCCTTTTGTGCATGGTTTCCGGGTCGGTACCAGCGGGCTACAACCCTGCCCCGGTCCACCTCGGATCTCCGGCAGCCGTCTCCCCGTCTCCTGCTGGCACTGACCACTGTCTGCTACCTAGCCAATGTGTCAGGGCTCCGACCCTGGCACCTGTCAGCTTCACCTTCTCACTTCAACTCCACTCCAAACTCAACTCTCTCTTAACTTCTGTTTTCCCGCCCCGGGCTCTCCAGACCCCTAGGTGGGCGTTCTCCTTCCGCCTGGTCCCGCCCACTGGTGTGTCTGTCCTTCCCTGAGGGGGTGACTAGGATTTTGTAGGCTGTATGTAACCCTGTGTGGGAGCAGTGTTATGCGGGGGCCTAATCTGTGTGAGTACCTGGTTTTGCCAGGGTGTCACACTGCCACCAACACCAGCAGCACCACGGCCACGTCCACATCTCCTATTTAATCCTCTCATCATGGTTTTACACTACCCAAAAATTTCAAAGTAGAGAAGAGGCTGTATTTGGGCTGAATGCACAAGGCATGCTGTTATGGCTCTGGACGTGCCCACAGCCTAAGTACCTGTTAATTGCCTGCACTATGCCTTTCATCAAGCTTTATTCAGCTGTCGAACCCGAACAGTAACACAGATATTCGGTTGGAAGTCCGTGTTCGAGTCCAAGACCTGGACACCCACTGCTCGGTACGAACCCTAAACTTTATAGTTCGGATTCACTCATCCCTAGTCAAGACTTATTCCTGAGACTATTGCTAAATCTGCTCCCATATTTATACTGACATGAAATTCTGGGTAGTAAAGAATTTTGCTGCCATCTTGTGGGGAAATAGGAGCTTTCCAGACAGTTAACATGAAATCTAGTCTTTTTTCATGATTTAACCAAAGTAATTGTTACACAGGACAATGAGAACTTACATCACGTGTCCCTGATTACTATGGTTCTCAACATTTTGACAGATAAAAAGTCCATCTCTTGAATTTGGGAGAAAAGCTGTAATTTCACGACTGTGTAGGACACAAACTATTCCCTCCCCTCACCTTGCGCCGCAAAAGCAAGATAAATACACCATAACATGGATGGATATTGCTCCCAGCTTTACTCAAAAAATTCTTGAAAAACACACTTATTGCCAAACAACCAGATTTCCATGATAAGAAGTGAGAACAATGCTAAAAAGGAAGTCATAGAACTCCGCTCTCTCACCATTTCTCCATTTTTTTAAACACAGCTGTGACTTGAACTGCATATATGCAGTAACTCTTAACAGATAAAAAATAAGTATATATATCATATAGCATGGTATTCACAAACATTTACAAGGGAAGGGAAGGTTGGAAACCGTGCCACCGGATCCCAATACCATGGGGGGAAGTGGACGTCCCAAGAGGTAAGGTGTTATATATACAGTTAGGTCCAGAAATATTTGGACAGTGACACAAGTTTTGTTATTTTAGCTGTTTACAAAAACATGTTCAGAAATACAATTATATATATAATATGGGCTGAAAGTGCACACTCCCAGCTGCAATATGAGAGTTTTCACATCCAAATCGGAGAAAGGGTTTAGGAATCATAGCTCTGTAATGCATAGCCTCCTCGTTTTAAAGGGACCAAAAGTAATTGGACAAGGGACTCTAAGGGCTGCAATTAACTCTGAAGGCGTCTCCCTCGTTAACCTGTAATCAATGAAGTAGTTAAAAGGTCTGGGGTTGATTACAGGTGTGTGGTTTTGTATTTGGAAGCTGTTGCTGTGACCAGACAACATGCGGTCTAAGGAACTCTCAATTGAGGTGAAGCAGAACATCCTGAGGCTGAAAAAAAAGAAAAAATCCATCAGAGAGATAGCAGACATGCTTGGAGTAGCAAAATCAACAGTCGGGTACATTCTGAGAAAAAAGGAATTGACTGGTGAGCTTGGGAACTCAAAAAGGCCTGGGCGTCCACGGATGACAACAGTGGTGGATGATCGCCGCATACTTTCTTTGGTGAAGAAGAACCCGTTCACAACATCAACTGAAGTCCAGAACACTCTCAGTGAAGTAGGTGTATCTGTCTCTAAGTCAACAGTAAAGAGAAGACTCCATGAAAGTAAATACAAAGGGTTCACATCTAGATGCAAACCATTCATCAATTCCAAAAATAGACAGGCCAGAGTTAAATTTGCTGAAAAACACCTCATGAAGCCAGCTCAGTTCTGGAAAAGTATTCTATGGACAGATGAGACAAAGATCAACCTGTACCAGAATGAAGGGAAGAAAAAAGTTTGCAGAAGAAAGGGAACGGCACATGATCCAAGGCACACCACATCCTCTGTAAAACATGGTGGAGGCAACGTGATGGCATGGGCATGCATGGCTTTCAATGGCACTGGGTCACTTGTGTTTATTGATGACATAACAGCAGACAAGAGTAGCCGGATGAATTCTGAAGTGTACCGGGATATACTTGCAGCCCAGATTCAGCCAAATGCCGCAAAGTTGATCGGACGGCGCTTCATAGTACAGATGGACAATGACCCCAAGCATACAGCCAAAGCTACCCAGGAGTTCATGAGTGCAAAAAAGTGGAACATTCTGCAATGGCCAAGTCAATCACCAGATCTTAACCCAATTGAGCATGCATTTCACTTGCTCAAATCCAGACTTAAGACGGAAAGACCCACAAACAAGCAAGACCTGAAGGCTGCGGCTGTAAAGGCCTGGCAAAGCATTAAGAAGGAGGCAACCCAGCGTTTGGTGATGTCCATGGGTTCCAGACTTAAGGCAGTGATTGCCTCCAAAGGATTCGCAACAAAATATTGAAAATAAAAATATTTTGTTTGGGTTTGGTTTATTTGTCCAATTACTTTTGACCTCCTAAAATGTGGAGTGTTTGTAAAGAAATGTGTACAATTCCTCCAATTTCTATCAGATATTTTTGTTCAAACCTTCAAATTAAACGTTACAATCTGCACTTGAATTCTGTTGTAGAGGTTTCATTTCAAATCCAATGTGGTGGCATGCAGAGCCCAACTCGCGAAAATTGTCTCACTGTCCAAATATTTCTGGACCTAACTGTATGGGAATAAACCAATTGTCAACAGGGACTGTTAGGAGGATCCATAGGGACGTCTGCTTCCCTCACAAGCTATCGGCACCATGACACACAAGGGGTTTATAGGAGAACAGCATAGGGAAGGGGGGGCAAATATGCACCACACAGTCTGGGGCACTTTCGTTATATACCACACTGCCCACCATTTTCCCCACCGACAGGAAAAAAAAGGCAACTCTGTTTGAGGCTTATATCAATGCAACTTTTACCATTATTGAATTAAAATGACTGTACAGGGCTCCTTAAAGAGGACCAACCACCAGGATTTTCCTATATAAACTAAAGTCAGTGCTATACTGGCGCTATCATGCTGATTCTAAACATACCTTTAGTTGTGAAATCAGATGTATAGTTTCTGAAATACAGGTGTGACGCCCTGGCAAAACCAGGTAGTCACAGCTAGGCCCCCGCATAAGACCTTCCCTCATCACATAGCCAACCAAGAAAACCCTAGTCACCCCCGCTTAGGGAAAGACAGGCACACCAGGGGGCATGACCAGGTGGTTGGGACACGCCCACCCAGGGGTCCAGACAGCCCGGGGCGGGAAAAACACAGCAGATGAGTTGAGCAGAGGAGTTTGAGAGTTCAAGGTCAGAGGAGTGTGGAGTAGAGGTTAGGCCTGTGTGTCAGGCCTGAAGCTGACTGACAGGTACCAGGGTAGGAGCCCTGGTGCTACTGGCTAGGAAGCAGACGGTGGTCTCAGTCAGCAGGAGGCGGGAAGATGGCTCGGTGGAACTGAAGTGGACCGAGACAGGGTTGTAGCCCACCGGTACCGAGACGGGGAACCGACCAGGAAACCGGAGCACAAAGGTGGGTACTCGGACCCTGAAGCCAGGAACCAGAAACAAGTGGAACTGGTTAATTAACCGATTGAGGCCAGGACTAGAGGTCCTGTCCCACCCAAAGTCCCTCATAGAAGAGAACAGCCCACCAATAGGGATAGACAGCCACCGCCAGGGTCCATAGATCCCACGAGCCAGCGTCTGCGGGCACGGCTCCTTAGGCCACATCAAGCCAGGAGCGGACTCCTGAGTTTCAAGCTAGGAAGTCTAATTCACACAAAAAGGTGCAGCAAAAGGATAGAGACCACCAGTCGGGTGGGGGATCCCGAAAGCAACCAGCCGCGGCACCGGTCACCACCACCTTGGTTTACCAGCGACTTGTGTGTTTTACTAACAGTGAGTACACCAGCACCCTCTGCGGTCGCCATCTCCCCTGCATGCACCAACCGGGTCCCGGGGCCACCACCCCTGCCCACGGAGGGGTTAACAACTTGCTGCACAACATCTCCCCCAGGTGCCCCGTAACAGCAGCGGTGGTATCCCACCTCACCACACACCGTGGGTGGCATCACGAAATTACTACGGCCTAGTCCGTACATCTACGTCCCCCTATTTATTCGGCATGTCGTCGAGACCCCCGGGTCCAGAGACCCTCGAGCCACCACCCCCTGAAGGTCCGGGCCTGAGAAGCGACCGGCTGCTGGCACAGGGGCGACACACAGGCAAATAAAGTTTGGGAAATGCACTGTTATTTGTTGAGAGGCGCAATGCAATATCTAATAGGTGGGTCGGGTTTTGCTAGTTATTCCCACCTTTGTCTGCCTGCCTGTCCTTCCTCCTTCCCTCCTCCCCCTGTAATATCAGAGACAGGGGGGGGAAGGACAGGCAGGAAGACACTGGCGGGAATAACTAGCAAAACCCAACCCATCTATTAGATATTCCGTAGCACCTTTCATCAAATAACAGTGCATTTCACAAACTTTGCTTGCTTATATATCAGAAAGTATACATCCGATCCCACAACTAAAGGTATGTATAGAATCAGCAGGATAGTGAAGTGATGAGCCAGGGAGGCCTCTGGCTGTGTAGTCGTGGCAGCAGTGAATTCAAGGCACATCCCTGGCTCCATCACTCCTTCAATGTTGCGGACTAGCTTGTTGGGACAGTGTGTGTCAGTGTCTTCGTCGGATGATGCACAAACAGTCCTCAGGCAAAAGCTGGGTATAATAAAAGATGACATTTATTGGCACAAGACAATCCGGTCAGCAGAATTCGGCACTTTCTGTGGAGCTGGGGACAACCTGCCCAAACGCGCCCTCTGGTGGGGATATGCCCTGGGTACTCCGCTTCTCCGGGCTCCCACTTCTAAGTCAAGCACACACTGGACCCACACCAGCGGATTCAGACCTTGAGGTTTACGTTCTCCTCCATTGCTCCGGCGTCCCCTGATGTTCCGCTCACACACACACTGCCACCGATGTTCACACACTGCTGTCCCGGATCCCAACACAGCACGCACACACAGACCTTCCCTAGACATCCAGCCGACTCCTCCTCCCCGGTGGCAACAGCCGTCCCACCCGGCCACTAGGGGGTGCCCTAACATTGCAATACAATACAATATTAAAAGAAATACAACATTTTTATTAACAACATTTCCGGTCCTTTAGTAGGGGTTATGAGCACCCACTACAATAGCACCAGTATAGCACTGGCTTTAGTTTATATATGAAAATCCTGGTGGTTGATCCTCTTTAAACATTTCAGGTACAAACATTTTAGTCTTTGGAAATCTCACACACAATTTCACCACTTGAATTGTAGTGCTATAGTCAGGGTCATTGCTAAAGCAGAAATATCTTCTAACCTACAGTACTTTTACAGGGAACCAACCTGTTTTCAGTCTACTTCACATGGTCACCCTATGGGCTCGGCCAGACAACTGTATTTTCGGTCCGAGTGCTAACCATCAAAACATCGTATTGCACTCGAACATACAATATAACACAAAAGTGAATGACCCTTCAAATTTTTGTATCTTGTTTTATTATATCTTTTCATGGGACAACACTGAAGATCTGACTCTTTGATACAATATAGAGAAGTCAGTGCAGAGTTGTATAACAGTGTAAATTTGGTGTTTCCTCTAAATAACTCAACACACGGCCATTAATGTGTAAACTGCAGGCAAAAAACGTGAGTACACTTCTAAGTGAAACTGGACAAATTGTCCACAATTAGTAATTTTTCCTCCCCGGTGTCATGGTGTTATCTCTCACACACTCTCTCATACTGGTCACTGTAAGTTTAACATGGCTCCTGATGGCAAAAAATTCTCTGAGGATCTGAAAAAAAAAGAATTGTTGCTCTACAAAAAGATGGCAGAGGCTATAACAAGATTGCCAACACCCGGAAACTGAGCTGCAGCACAGTGGCCAGGACCATAGAGAGGTTTAACAAGACAGTTTCCACTCAGAACAGGGCTCGCCATGGTCGGCCAAAGAAGCTGAGTGCATGTGCTTTGCGTCATATCCAGTTTGCTGAAGACAAGGAGACTAAGAACATGGATTACTCGAACCATGTCCTAAGTGAAAATGGCCAAATTGTGCCCAATGTGTCAATATTTTGTGCAGCCGCCATTATTTTCAAGTACTGCCTTAACTCTCTTGGGCATTGAGTTAAGTAGAGCTTCATAAGAGCCGCTGGATCCTCTTCCATCCTCCATGACAATATCCTGGAGCTGGTGGATGTTAGAGACCTTGCACTCCTCCACCTTCCATTTGTGGAGGATTCACAGATGCTCAACAGGGTTTAGGTCTGGAGACACTTGGCCAGTCCAGCACCTTTACCCTCAGTTTCTTTAGCAAGGCAGTGCTGATCTTGTAGGTGTGTTTGGGGTCGTTATCATGTTGGAATACAGAGGCAGAGGATCATGCTGTGCTTCAGTATATCACAGTACATATTGGCATTCATGGTTCCCTCATTGACTTTTAGCTCATTACAGCCAGCAGCACTCATGCAGCCCCAAGCCATGACACACACACACCACCATGCTTGACTGTAGGCAGGACACACTTGTCTTTGTACTCCTCACCTGATTTCCACCCACATGCTTGACAACATCAGAATCTAATAAGTTTATCTTGGTCTAATGATATCACAGGACATAGTTCCACTAATCCAAGTAATAAATGTAGATACAGAATAAATTTAAAAAAAATGACGTGAGGTTTCCCCTATTATTGATAACCAGCGCAGGTAAAGTAGACAACTGTGGCCTGCAGTTTTCAACTGTCTGTTTTACCTTGGCTGGTTATAAAAAAAAGAGGGGATCACACGCCGTTTTTTATTTATTTATTTAAGTAATGTAAAAAATAGCATGGGGTTCCCGTTGTTTTTGATAACCAGGCAAGGGAAAGCAGACAACTGGGGGTTGGTATTATCAGGCTGGGAAAGCCGATGGTAACTTGACCCTATACAGCCTAAAAATAGCAGCCCACAGCTGCCCCAGGAGTGGCGCATCCATTAGAAGTTCCAATACTGGCCCTTTTCCCGACTCTTCCCGATTGCCTTGGTACAATGGCAATCGGGGTAATATTTTTGGGGTTGATCTCAGCTGTGAATTGACAGCTGGCATCAAGGGGAGCAGGGTCACCTCCTAACACTCACTTGAGGCTGATTCCTGCACTCCCTGACATTCCTAAACGGGTTCTTCACCCCGTGCATCGATCTCGAGTCTAGGCCATCACTGGCTCTGATCTCACCCTGATTAAGTAGGGCCAGCGAGGCACTAGTCTCCCACTACAATAAGACAACACGAGAAAGGTAAGACAAACAGGTGGTGACAAATAAGGAATAACGTTTGGAACACCATTCTAAGTCTCAACTGGGTGCAAAAACCTAAAAAACATCACTATGGGGAGATAAGGTATGCACACCAGTGACTATGTAAGGGGGATACATGAATCTCTTGATTCATATGTTCATGGCAGTAATGCAGATTCCATTTTTCACATTTTCACTCTTACATATAGCTATTGAATTTTTCAAGTCAGTATTCACACAGCAGTTTCTGCTATTTCATGTATTCCCCTTACATAGTCACTGGTGTGCATACCTTATCTCCCCATAGTGATGTTTTTTTAGGTTTTTGCACCCAGTTCAGACATAGAATGGAGTTCCAAACGTTATTCCTTATTTGTTAGTAGTTTTTCGTTTGTGAACCCTCCCCAACCACACCTATTGCCAATCCATATCATACGCATAAATAGCCTGGGTCTCAGCTTCCCATACACGGTAAGTTTTTTAACTGCATGAGAGGACACACACAAGCTAGGGACCCCAACGTAGAGAAATACTTTGGCGTAGTGTTGGGGCTCTATTGCATTGATCAATTCAGTAGCTAAATTTCTCTTGATTCATATGTTCATGGCAGTAATGCAGATTCCATTTTTCACATTTTCACTCTTGCATATAGCTATTGAATTTTTCAAGTCAGTATTCACACAGCAGTTTCTGCTATTTCATGTATTTCCCTTACATATTCACTGGTGTGCATACCTTATCTCCCCATAATAAACAGGTGGTGACAGACAAAGCAAAAAGCACTTCTTTGTTTCTTCAGTAGGAACCTTCGCAACTGCAATAGAAATTATACTACATCTATGCAGCTATGAGCTCCTTCCACATGGTCAGCATAAGAATGTGCTACAGCCGGCATAGAGAGGAGTGAGGAGCTGATATTTATAGCAGAAGGGAGTGGCTACAATTGAGATTGCAACTACCTGTTAGATCACAGCAGGATAGAAATTAATCTTAACCCCTTCAGTACCGGATGGAATTAAATATGCTCAAACTCAGGGTAAATCACATGCGGGCACTAAAACAGATCTGTGATCCGCAATACGTTGTGACCTTTTGATTACAGAACCCCCCCTTCCCCCGAGATCACAACAGGCAGTGACACATTTGTCGCGGGCGGGGAGGAGGGTGTCAGCACACTACGCTCACCCCTTCTGCTCGGGTCCGGCGGCTGCTGCTCAGTGGTGGCTCAAGCTGTGGGCCGGATCCCGGGAGTTCTCGAGCGGCACTCCTCGCCTGTGAGTGAAAGGGGGGTTGTTGGGTGTGGGAATAGTTTATTGTCCGTGACGCCACCCACGGTTGTGGTGATTTCACCACCGCTGCTCAATATGGGGATCCCGGGGATGGTGATGCGGAGCAGCCAGGTGTTGTGTTGCCCATCCGTGGGTAGGGGTTGGTGATCCCGGGGCCCGGTGATGGTGAGGGAGGTGCAGGGCCTGGTGGGCGCAGGGACGTGGGGGCAGCGCTGTGCCTTGCGGCACGGAGGTACTCACTCAGCCAGTAACCACGACACAGTTCTCAGTAAACAAACGGCTGGTTGGACGGGTCCCTCGGACGGTTCACGGTGCTGCGGTTCCCTGCAGTTGGCGGTGATGATCACTCTTCCCTGCACCTACGTTACATCTATTGGTAGCGATGGATTCCCACCGGTTACCCGCTCCCCGACTACAATCTGGGCCGGAGGAGCTCCACACTTTGCCCGCAGGCGCTGGCCCTGGGGAAACTGGTGCCCTGGCGGTGGCGGTGTCTCCCCTGTAATGGTTGAGCTGTTGCCTTTAATCGGGACTTGGTTGTTGGGGGATCTACGTCCCCTTCACTGACGGATTCGGCAAATTATGGCGACTCCTAGCCTTGCCGGGGTCCGAGAGGCCCCTGCCCTGGTACTGACTGTCCTTTGCACGCTGCTCCAGACCGCCGGGCCACTACCCGTCCACGGTCCTTCCAGGAACCTCCAAACAGTCCCACTCCAGACAATCTCCGCCGTCTGCTGACCTTGCTGTCTCTGTCCAGGCACACAGCCTCAGACCACTTCAGGCTGTACTAAACTGCCACTTTGCACTTTCTCTACTTTCACTTCTCTGTCACTTCAGCTTTCTTCTTCAGCTCCACTACACTTCACTTCCTTCCACTTCCTCCTCCCTGGCTGAACTGCCTGCTCCTTCCTGCCTCCAGGGCTATGAACTCCTTGGTGGATGGACACCAACCGCCTGGCTCCACCCCCTGGTGTGGACACTAGCCCCTGGAGGAAGGCAACAAGGATTTCTGGTTAGCTGGTGTACCTGCAGGGAATGTGGGGTGTGTGTTGTTGTGACCTGTGACCCCTGGCTTGCCCAGGGCGTCACATTCCCCCTTAGCAAAATGCAGACCGTCCTCGGGCTGCCGTCCAACACCGGTTTTATTTTTCTGTAAAAGATAACAGGGTAAAATAACATATTTACATTTTTAATGAATCTTCCCATAACGGGAGGCACATTTCTTAAACGTTGCAAACGGTTTACGGTTACGGTTTCCGCTCTCTCCCACCCAAGCAACCTGGCCCTGATGCTGCCCCTAAAACCCAGGCAGCACCCCTTGACCCACAGTCCAGCACAAGTTACCCGAGCGGGATCTGTCCTTCCCCTCCAGAGGGTAGCCACCGGTTCCTTTGGTGGCTGGGCCCCAGCCTGCTCTGCTGACGGCCCTCCCTCCAACCTGCCTCTCCGGAGGCGGCATTGTGGAAAACGGTAACGGCAAACAACTTATTTACATGCCACTTAACGTTTGTGGTTGCCCTGCAAGTTCACGGGCTTGTCCATGGATAGTCCTCCATGCAAAACTTTTTAAACGGTCCCCACGGGGACAACGGTGCCGGCTCCGGCCGGTTACAAATCACTCAGATAATCAGGTTAAACTTCGGTAATTATTTCTCATTTTTCAAACTTTCAACACAAACTTAAACACAGTGGTGGTCCCAACGGGGACGGTGCAACGGGCATCTGCTGCCCTACTCCGGATATTCAGGCTCTGGTGCTGCCAAGGGAGGGAGTGCTGCGCTCGCTCGGGCCTCTGGGCTGCCCCTTAGTTTAGCGTCCAGTGCGAACCACCCCCGCTCCCCAAAGTACCGGGTGTATTGCACGATGTCACCCGGCATCAGATTGCGGCCGGGATGCTCCTCAGGCAGGTGGGCATTCACATCCCGCAGGGCTATAAATACTTCGGCCTCCAGGCCCGGTTCGTAGATAAACCCGTAGCCCCGGCGGACATCAAACCGCCTCACCTGCCCCTCGTACAACGGTCCCCAGACACGGGAGGTTGCTTGCCGGAGATTCTCCTTCTCCCTAATGGCCCTGGCCACCAGCTCGGCCTTCTTCTGTTCCCTCTCAGTGATCTCCAGGCCCAGCGGTACCGGCTCCCTATCCCAATACGGCGCTGCTGCCAGCTCCGGCGCACGGGTCGGGCCTCGCGGGACATCCTGGACGTTGCCCACTGTCAGGAATCTGGGCGGCATGTCCCGCGGTGTCTTGGCCTTGGGCGCTGCCTTGCAGCAACAACCCGGCGCTACCTCAGCCGAGGTGTGGGGGATGGGCACAGGGGCTTTCTGCTGCTGGGCCTTCGGCTCGGAGCGGGTCATCGGCTCTGGCTCGGGGGATTTTTCAGGGGATGCCTCCGGTTCAACCTTCGGAATCTTCCACGGCAACACCTCCGGTTTACTGCGGGCTCCGGCTACAGATCGGTCCGCCTGGGCGGGGACGCTGGGTATTGCTACCGGTTGCGGTTGTAGCAGGCCTAGTGGCGGGGTCACGGCCTCCGAAACGGGTGGCGAGGGAGGCAACGGGGGGAGAGGGCTTGGACCGGGCCCCGCAGCCGCGATGACCGGCCCTTCCAGGGCATCGGGACGTGGGTCACTCACCCTCCCTTTCTCCGCTTCCTCCTCGCGTCTCCGCACGGTGGCTATAACGTCCGCCATGTCGGTCTCCCACTCCTCCATGAGGAGGTGCATCCTGACCTGCAGCCGTTGGTAGAGCTGCGCGGTCCGGATTTCCACCTACGCCGCGGATCCAGGCGCGGGGGCTACGGTGTCGCGGGACGGCATCCACATGATGGCTTCTTCTTCCAGGAACGGTATGTCTGCAGAGTCCTGGCGTCCCTGCTCTTATAGCTGCAGCTACATGCGTCCAGCCGCCATCGCGTCCCCCTTAGCTCTTTTTGGCCCCTCCTCTCTCGGGGCGGGGTCTCGGCCTTCGCGCCTCTGCTACTCGAGAAGACGCTCGAGCGGGAACTTTTCGCGCCAAAGATGGCGGCTTCTGAAATTTTCCTGCCAGATATCTCCGGCGGTAACAAGGCGCACCTCTACCAAACGGCAGAGCGGTAAGATCCTGTTCGTGACGCCAAGTTGTCGCGGGCGGGGAGGAGGGTGTCAGCACACTACGCTCACCCCTTCTGCTCGGGTCTGGCGGCTGCTGCTCAGTGGTGGCTCGAGCTGTGGGCCGGATCCCGGGGGTTCTCGAGCGGCACTCCTCGCCCATGAGTGAAAGGGGGGTTGTTGGGTGTGGGAATAGTTTATTGTCCGTGACGCCACCCACGGTTGTGGTGATTTCACCACCGCTGCTCAATATGGGGATCCCGGGGATGGTGATGCGGAGCAGCCAGGTGTTGTGTTGCCCCTCCGTGGGTAGATTTTGGTGATCCCGGGGCCCGGTGATGGTGAGGGAGGTGCAGGGCCTGGTGGGCGCAGGGACGTGGGGGCAGCGCTGTGCCTTGCGGCACGGAGGTACTCACTCAGCCAGTAACCACGACACAGTTCTCAGTAAACAAACGGCTGGTTGGACGGGTCCCTCGGACGGTTCACGGTGCTGCGGTTCCCTGCAGTTGGCGGTGATGATCACTCTTCCCTGCACCTATGTTACATCTACTGGTAGCGATGGATTCCCACCGGTTACCCGCTCCCCGACTACAATCTGGGCCGGAGGAGCTCCACACTTTGCCCGCAGGCGCTGGCCCTGGGGAAACTGGTGCCCTGGCGGTGGCGGTGTCTCCCCTGTAATGGTTGAGCTGTTGCCTTCAATCGGGACTTGGTTGTTGGGGGATCTACGTCCCCTTCACTGACGGATTCAGCAAATTATGGCGACTCCTAGCCTTGCCGGGGTCCGAGAGGCCCCTGCCCTGGTACTGACTGTCCTTTGCACGCTGCTCCAGACCGCCGGGCCACTACCCGTCCACGGTCCTTCCAGGAACCTCCAAACAGTCCCACTCCAGACAATCTCCGCCGTCTGCTGACCTTGCTGTCTCTGTCCAGGCACACAGCCTCAGACCACTTCAGGCTGTACTAAACTGCCACTTTGCACTTTCTCTACTTTCACTTCTCTCACTTCAGCTTTCTTCTTCAGCTCCACTACACTTCACTTCCTTCCACTTCCTCCTCCCTGGCTGAACTGCCTGCTCCTTCCTGCCTCCAGGGCTATGAACTCCTTGGTGGGTGGACACCAACCGCCTGGCTCCACCCCCTGGTGTGGACACTAGCCCCTGGAGGAAGGCAACAAGGATTTCTGGTTAGCTGGTGTACCTGCAGGGAATGTGGGGTGTGTGTTGTTGTGACCTGTGACCCCTGGCTTGCCCAGGGCGTCACACATTCATGACACCCAGTCATTAATAGAGTGGACCTCCTCTTCTAGTCTTTGGCCTTGATTCTTGATATATTGTGGTACATATTAATAAAAATGTATCAAAATAATGTGTGGGTATCATTGTATTCTTTCATTGGCTAAAAAACTCCCACTCCCATCAATGTTTCTTCTATTCTATTAAGATTTTAAGCTTTTATATAAAACATTAACTATAATTTATGGCTTTTATCAAGGTCACTCTGTTATTATATGTAGACAAGACAAGCCTGTGACTCATCTGTTCTTACAAGATCTCACAGTCCTTCTTATAGACATGGGCATTTCGGCTAATTATGGTAATTAGGAACCAACTTTCAGAAAAGATAATGAGAAAATAAATCTGTTGAGATGTTCAAATAGCGTCTGAGCTCGAAAATGGAAACAAAATGTGGTGTTGGATGACGAGGAACTACTTAAGGCCTGCAGGGAATTTAAGGTCAAATAATTCAGTTTGTTCTTAGCCGCAGTGTATGTTGGAGCCTACAAGGGCAATGCCATTCATATTGTGTAGCTTCTTGTATTTACTGAGCTTTGTGGCTAATGCGGAGAAGGTTAATCTGAGGGTAAATGTCACCGCATGTTCTGCTTCAACGAACCATCGCTCCAATACAACCATTGAGAATTTGCTGTCCATACTGCCTTCTGTTCAAGGGATCGGTGACATTTTTTTCTTAATTTCACAAAAGATGTATAATGAAAGGATATGAGCCTATAAGACTAAAAACTATTATTAAAACCATTGTTTATATACTATATAAGGGCCTAGAGAAGTTATAGCAGGATTTTCATATTTTGGGCCCTTCTGAGTTAGGCCTCCTTCACACATTTGTGATAAAAACGCACAATTTTCATAGTCCGTGGTGTGGGTGCGTATGTGTCTGCGTGTTCCATATGTGTGTATGTGACGCCCTGGCCTATCAGGTCATCAGGGTATTGTGCAATCTGCCCTTCTGCATGATATCCATCTCCTCCTTGGTTACGGGTCCCTGACCTTTCGTGTTGCTAAGAACAAGCTAATCAAAACCCTAGGAACACTCTACACCACACCCACTAGACACACCAGTGGACAGTCTGAGGGGAATAGGGCTGGCCACTTGGGGGGTTGGGTAAGGGGAGGTCAGGAGTGTTAGGAGACAGATAGTGTAGTGCTGGAGCTGAAAGTGAGAGGAGAGGTCAGGAGCTGGGCTCCTCGTATACTAGGTGGCAGACGTTGGTCTGGGCCTGGTAGGAGCTGAACCCTGGTCACAGGGGATCGTGACAAGGGGCACGGACTGTTGAGAAGGACAGCCGGCAGCCTTGTGCCATCACCGGGCAGGGGCCAGGGCACGACAGGGTACGTGGACCCCAGGCCAGGAAGTAGCTTCAGGCATCCTGGTAATTCACCCGACGAGGACGGAGCCTTCAAGATCCGTTCTCCACCCACTCCAAAATCAGGGTACTAGCGCAACGAGGGGGATAGGACTTTCCCACTGCCTAGTCCAGAAAATCCCAGGGTGAACCCTGAGAGCAAGCTCACTCCATTAGCCATTCGGTGTGAGCGGGACCTCTTTTAGTTTCAAGCTAAAAGGGACCAACTGTAGAAAAAGGTGCCAAGGTCAAGGTCACAGTCTAACAAGCAACACCAACAGGCACGGGATCCAGGCATGTTCCCTCCCTGCTGCAGTGGCATCAAGAACTTTGGTTTACCACGGTTGTCAGTGTCAGCATTATTGGACTGAGTGAGTACGCAATTAACCCTTACCGGCCCGACGGCACCTCCCCGACACCATCACCGAGTCCTGGGGCATCCCCCCTACCCGTGGAGGGGTTAAACACCTGGCTGCCTACACCATCGCCACCGGGTACTCCCAGCCGCAGCGGTGGTACTCTACCCTTACCACACACCACGGGTGGCGTCACAAACTTTCCACACCATCCCCTGTACATAGCCCCCTTCAATTCGAGTGGCCGCACGACCCTCGGGTCCGGAGACCCCTCGAGCCACCGCGGATCCGGATCTGAGCAGCCTGCCTGCTGACGCGGGGGCGGCACATATACAGCGTGTGTTGTCAGTGTGCTCTCAGTGAGCTATCTGTGATCTGTGATTGCACATGGACAGCAGGAACTTCTATACTCACCTGTCCTTGGTGCTGCTGTTGTGGCACCCCATTGGTCATGGGAGCCACAGTGGCATTGTTCTCTTCACCTGGGGAGCAGTACTATGCCTGGAAGCAGCGGGGAAGATCTCAATGTCAGGTACCATTGCACACATCACTTCCTGACTCAGACCAGAAGGGGGAGCTCAAGTCCTGGTTGGGATGAGCCTCCCCTGTGCATTTTGGGATGGGAAGGGTTTAGTCATAGGAACAGGAAGAGGAGCCTCAGAACCCTGGAGGAGAGGAAGGAGACCGGTCGCTGTAAGAGAGCTGTCTACTAGCTTTCCAGTACCAAGCGCATTGTACAGGACACCGGAGTCCTAGATTACTGGGTATTAAAGGCTCAGTAGTAAAACCCAGAGGGCAGGAGATTCCATGTTTCATAGCCCACCAACAAAGCCCTAAGGCGAAGTAGCAAAAATAGAGCCCGGGGCCGTGGAGGAACACGCGGGCCCCATATCTGGCTCACGCTGCCCATCAGAGAGGGAGATAGCACTAAGCAACCAAGAACTGGGGTCCCCAAGTAGCTAGAAGCCACGGGGATCCAACATCCAAAACGCATAAAGGAAGGCCTCCAATGTACCTGGCATAGAGACATTCCTCCCTGCTACCAGGCTGTCCGGACCACAATAACCTCGGGACTACAACCTGTTACCAGTAAAGGTAAAAGAAAACTACCAATCTTTGTCGTCTGGTTACTGTCGACAGCCTCAGCCCTGCACCCCAACGCAACCACTACTACATCCATCATCCATCAGCTATGCACCCCAATTTGGGATGTATTCCACCTGTCTAGATTTTGGCGGTTGGTGACTGTACACATTCAGTCATCAGGCCTTGTTCACAGGCTTTTTACTTCATGCAGCATTTGCTTGGACCTGTTCCGCCCACAGCCATGACTCATGTCATGGGCACGGGATTGAAATAGACCAGGTGAGTGCTGCTAAGAGCAGTTCTACTATTCATATGTGAGGCCGTATGGCACATTTTATAAAAATATTTTAGTGTAGGACTGCCCCAAATGAGATTTGCCGTGACGTGGCGAGGTAGCTCAAGAAATTGCAATTTTTTGCCAAAAATCTCAAAATTTTATAATAAGTACAGTTTGGAATTTTTAGTGCTGGAGTGCACATTTGGTGCTGGCTTTTTGTTTTTTCTACATCTATCATCTCCCTGGGGCCCGCTCCACCTGTGGAGAGTAGAAACATCCAGGCTGCCACTAACATCTGCTTCTGAGGACAGCGACAGCAGCTATACCCTTGCTCCATACCGCAGGTGTGCACCACAAAATCAAACCTCCATTACTATCCCCTCCTTTATTGTACAACTCGGGGCACGAAACCGGGCAAAAGGGGCCACCCCGTGACATCCCCAGACCCGACATCGCCAGGCCCGGCGACGAGTAAGTTAATCAGTGAATATTCATGAGCATAGTGAGCGGGCCTGGAAGCAAGTGACAGCAGCGCTGGAGACAGGTGAGTATAGAAAATCATATTAATTCAAAGACACATGTTTTCTTCTGTACGTGCCACACTGATGTCACATGGATCACATCAGTATGTGGTCCATGTGACACCCGTGCTGCTGGAGAAAAACGGACATGTCGCCAATGTGACGCCCTGGACTATCAGGTCGTCACAGGGTATTGTGCAATCTGCCCTTCTGTGCAATATACACCTCCTCCTTGGTTATGGGTCCCCAACTATATGGCATGCACAAGATGGCAACTATATGGCAGGCACATATGCTAGCACAAGACACAAGGTATCCAACTGCTGCACTCAGGTTACCTAACCAGCTGGGACACAGTAAACGGACAGACGGGATCCCTGTGGGTGGCTATTTGGACAATTGGGAAGCGATTCAGCTCCCGGCTGTCATTACCTGATCCCCTGATGAACCCCAAACCACAAGTGGGGGGAAACGCGTAGGGTTAAGGATTTTGCACTAGACACGTGTTATCTGAATTTTAGACAGTATGATTTGGGATATCTAACCATCTAATCGCTGTAGCTCTGGAGGACTACCAACCAATAGTAGGCTGGGTTCTTCCCACTAATCATTTTTGTATACTGATTATCTGTATTTGATTGATATTGGATCATTTATATCTGTTTTAAATCCATACTGTAACAGGCAGCTCCTCTAGCCTGATATCCATTTATCTGGGCTGCACCTCTATATGCTGGGAACCTTGGTTTGCATGCTGGAGGCTTGATCCTAGATACATTTTGTACTGGATTGGAGTTACATGTAAAAACTTTAACAGTGATACGTTTTTTTCCATACGCAGTTGTCGCGGGCGGGGAGGACGCCGCTGCGCTCGATAACGCTCGGGTCCGGCGCTGCTGCGATGGCTGCTCGGTGGCTCGAGCGGTGGGCCGGATCTGGGGACTCGAGCGGCGCTCCTCGCCCGTGAGTGAAAGGGGTGGTTGGTTTGGGGGATTTTAGTCCGTGACGCCACCCACGGGTTGTGGTGAGGTTGGGCACCATCGCTGCTGGTGACGGGGATCCCGGGAGCGATGGTAGGTAGCAGCTGGGATGTTGTTTTCCCCCCTCCTTGGGTAGCGGTTGGTGGTCCCGGGGCCCGGTCAGGTGACGGGGAGGCAGGGCTGGCAAGGTGCAGGGTCGCCTGGACTGCGCAGCGCGGTGCCGGATGGCACGATTGTACTCACTCAGCCACAAATGTACGCAAAGTCTCTGGTAAACCAAACGGCTGGATGGACGGGTCCCGCAGCCGGCTGCTGTGGTTTCTCCTGGACGGTTGGTGGTGGCTGCCTTTCCCTGCACGTTTGTGTATGTTCGGTCCCGATGGCTTCCCAACGGTAACCCGCTCCCCAGCGTGTATATGTGCCGGAGGAGCCCTTTTGCCCGCAGGCTCTGGCCCTTGGAACTCTAGCTGTGGCGGTAGTTGTATTTCCTTCTACTGGTCGGACGGTTGCCTTCTATCGGGTCTTGGATGTTAGGAAACCCCTGGGATTCCGGTCACTAACGGATTTGACCTCTTAACGGTGACTCCAAGCCTGGTCGGGGTCCTCAGGCCCTGCCGGTGTGTGCTGGCTTCACTTCGCTCCCCGGTTCGGTACCGGCGGGCCACCGCTCGACCCCGGTCCTACGGTTCCGCGTTGATCTGCCGCTCCTGCAGACGGCCACCACCGTCTGCCAACCTTGCTCTTAGTGCCCGGGCCACACACCCGGACACGGTCAGTTTACTCCTCCACTACTACTTCACTCCTCTCTCTTGCACTTCCCTAACTGAACTCCCTTCCTTTTCCCGCGTCCAGGACTGTGAACTCCTCAGTGGGTGGGGCCAACCACCTGGCTCCACCCCACCCGTTCTGAGGCAACAAGGATTTTGTGTCTGGCTGATGTGCCTGTCTCAGGGTGGGGGTGTGTGTTGTAGTACCTGTGACAACCTGGCTAGTCCAGGGCGCCACATTCCCCCTTGGTTAAATGCAGACTGTCCGCGGGCTGCCCGTTCATCACCGGTTTTATTTTTTTCTTTTCAACTGTAAAAATATAAAATCAACACAGTATGGATTTCAAATCTTCCCTTACGGGAGGCATGTCACTTAAACGTTGCAAAACACATATATATACATTTTTAATAATAACGGACGGACGGCTCCGCTCTCCCACCCAAGCAACCTAGCCCTGATGCTGCCCCGCTCGGGCAGCACCCCTTGACCCCAGTCCAGATCCAGGCTGCCCGAGCGGGAACGGGTACGGTGCAGGACGGAGGAGGGGGCTGGGCCGGTTCTTGGGCCTCCTGGCCTCCTCTCAGCTTGGCATCCAGGGCAAACCAGCCCCTCTCTTCACAGTGCCGCGTGTATGTCACCAGATCGCCTGGGAGAAAGTTACGGCCCGGGTGGCCCTCTGGTAGATGGGCATTGACATCCCGGCGGGTCACAAACACTTCAGCCTCCAGACCTGGCTCAAAAATAAATCCATACCCCTGGCGGGGGTCAAATCTTCGCACCTGACCCTCATATATCGGGCCCCGCTCCCGGAAGGTGGCTCGGCGGAGGTTTTCCTTCTCTTGGATCGTGCGGGCTATCATCTCGGCCTTCCGCTTCTCCCTCTCCGCGATTTCCCAGCCCAGCTGGCTCGGCTCCCTGTCCCAGTAAGGGGCGTCTGCCTGCCCCTGCACGCAGGTCAGGCCCCACAGGGCCTCCTTCACACTGGCACTACTGGCGTCCTCTGTGGAAGGTCCCGCGGTGTCATGGCCTGGGGTGCTGCCTCACAGCGACGACCCGGCGCAGCCTCAGCCGAGGCGTGGGGTATGGGCACAGGGGTCCTCACCTGCTGAGCCTCCTCCTGGATGGGACGGATCACCGGAGCCGGGACAGTACTGGGTGCGGTCACTTCCGATGCCACCGGTGCGTCTTCGCAGACTGACTCTGCCCTCGGGAGCTTCCAAGGAAGCGGTTCGGCTCGTCTGCGGACCTTTTCTGCAGGCTGGTCCGCTCGGGTGGACAGGCAGGGTTCCGCTACCGGTTGTAGGGGTAGCGGGCCTAGTGGCGGGGCGGCAGCAGCCAACACAGATAGCGGGGGAGGCAGCAGGGTGAGCGGGCGCAGATCGGGCCCCTCAGCCGCAGCGACCAATCCTGTAGGGACACAGGGGCGTGGGTCGCTTACCCGCTCCTCCAAGTCTTCCTCCACCTCGCGTCTCCGTATGGCCGCCATCACATTTGCCACGTCGGCCTCCCACTCCTCCAGGAGGAGCTGCACTTTCACCTGCAGACGGCTGCTCAGACGGACGGTCCGGATTTCTACCCATGCTGCGGTGCCGGGCGCGGGCTCGGGGACTGCGGGGCTACCGGACGGACGGTGCATGCTGGCAGCGGTATCTTCCAGGAATCAAATGGCGGCAGAGTCCTGGCGTCCCTGCTTTCATGGCCTCGGTTTACATGCGGCTGGACGCCATCCCGTACTTGTCAAGGGACGCGAACACTTCAGCTAGGTGCTCCAGGTGGGCTTCATACGTCTGTGAGTATACAATTACATCATCCAGGTACAGCAAGACGGTCTCAAAATTCAGATGTCCCAGACAGCATTCCATCAGCCGTTGGAAGGTTCCAGGGGCGTTGCACAGCCCGAACGGCATGCTGTTGAACTCACAGAGTCCCATGGGTGTAGCGAAGGCAGTCTTCTCACGGTCTTCGGGTGCCACGGCCACCTGCCAGTACCCACTGATGAGGTCCAGGGTAGAGAAGTAGTTAGCGGTTCTCAGCGCGGCCAGTGACTCTTCAATACGGGGCAGAGGATAGGCATCTGGCTAATCTTCCAGTAATCCACACACATCCTCATGGTGCCATTCTTTTTCTTTACCAGCACCAGCGGGGCGGCCCAGGGACTGCAGCTATCCCGAATAACCCCCGCCTCCTCATGTTCCTCAACATGTCTTTGGCGCATTGGTAGTGTGCAAGTGGGATAGGTCTGTATCTCTCTTTAATGGGGGGATGCTCGCCGGTGGGGATGTGGTGCTGGACCCCTTTAATCCGCCCAAAATCTAGTGAATGTTTGCTGAAAACCTGCTCGTACTTCTGTACCACCCGGTATACCCCTTCTTTGTGATGTGTGGGGGTAACATCAGTGCCTACATGTAACTTTTGACACCACTCATCTAACCGCTCAGGGGATGTGTAGTGACTGGCAGAAGGCGGTAAGGTCGGGGGAACGGCCTCCTGGATGGTGTGGGGGTCTAGGGTAAGCAGCTTGGCAAGGGTAGCATACCGGGGAAGCCTGACCTCCTCCTCCCCACAGTTTAACACCCTTACGGGCACTCTCCCCTTCTTAACGTCTACTACCCCTCGGGCGGCCATTACTGTGGGCCAGTGTTCGGAGGGCATGGGCTCTACCATGGCTGGGTAATCACGCCCCTGGGGACCTACCACTGCCCTGCACCAAATCATCATTTCACTCCTGGGAGGCACAATCAAAGGGGCCGCATCCATCACTCTCACTCCCCCAATCTCCCCTCCTGTTGAGTTCACTTGCTGCCGATACATCAAGGCCCGGATCTCACGCTGCACAGCCCTCTGTCGGCCTCCCGCTGCAGTGGCGGCCAGTTGCTGCAGTAGGGTCAGCACCTCACTCATGCAGTGCTCCATCACATTAGTCCCTAGCACTACCTTCGGGTTATGGTCGCTGGGTTCATTCATTATCACAATCATTCCCTGGTGCTGCAGTTCAGCCCGTCCCACGGTCATGGCCACTTGTTTGTATTCCACTTGGGTCAAGGGGAGTCCATCAGCTGCGATCAGTGTCATGCTACCGTCTGGAGGGGCAAGTTCATCATCCCCCCAATACCGCTGATACAGTGTGTATGGTATCGTGGTTACCTGGGATCCAGTGCCCAGGAGTGCCATCAGCGGGATGCCGTCTACTGCCAGAGGGATGATGGGCCGGGCTCCGATGTACCGGTCCCACCAGTCTGGGGGGCCACTGGGTTCTACTCCTGAGGATTGGCCTATGGCCCCAGGGGTTGCTTGTTTAACGGACACCGTCGGGAGTAGTGGCCGGGCTTGCTGCACCTGTAACAAATTGGAGGTCCATACCGTGAGTCAATGGCCCTTCTCCGCTGCATCCAGGGGACGTCGTCCAGGCTGTCGGCGAGCTGCATCCTCCCCGGGGGCTTGAATCTCGTCGGAGGCTGGAGTGCTGCGAGGATCTTGGCGAGGTCTCCATCCATGCGACGGACCTGGGCAGCCAGCTCCTCCATCATTCCGCCAGGGGCTGCAGGGGCCGAGGGAGCTGGGAGAGGAGGGGCTACCAAGATGGGAGCCGTCTCAGCTGGCCATGGGGCCGCTTCAGGGACGTCGGACGCTGGGGGCTGCAGAGCTTTGATGGCCCGTTCTTTCAACACGACAAAGTCCACGTTAGGGTGTTCTAGGGCCCACAGCCGGAGCTGCTTGCGGTCCTCCGGGGACCCCAGTCCCTGCACGAACTGCTGAACTAACATTTTGTTGCTGTCCGCATCATTAATGGTATCCACCCGCTTCAGTGTACGGAGGGAAGTTTGCAGGCGCAAGGCATAGTCTCTAATACTATCTGCAGGCCGCTGTCGACATTGATAAAACTGCATCCGCAGCTCGGCTTCGGTGCGGGTCTCGAAGGCAATCAGAAGCTTTTCAAAGATGGTGGCCATGGAGGACCAGTCCCCCTCGGTCCAGGTCTCCGTCTCCTGCTCAGCCGCGCCGGTTAGCTGCCCCAGCACTACCGCTGCACGTTGCTTATCGGTCAGAGGATACAGTTCAAGGACCGGGTTAAGCTTCTTCCGGAAGACCTGAAAAGCATCAGGTTTTTCCTCATACTGCGGCAGCCAGGTAGCCCCGGGCACATAGAGCAAAGAGAACGGCATCACCTGAGCAACGGCGGGGGCCATGGCCTCCCCTGCTCGTGCGATCGGAGCATGGGCTGGCCCATTTCCATCCACGGCTGCGGCTGCGGCTGCAACCGCCACTCCTCCAGCGGCTCCGTCGGGCGCAGACATCTTGTTGCCGCCCCCCTTGGTCTTTTCTCGGCACCTCCTCTTCAGGGGCGGGGCTTCGGCTTTCGCACCTCCACTGCTCGAGAAGACGCTCGAGCGGGAAAATCTTCGCGCCCAAGATGGCGGATTCTGACATTTTTCGGCCGGACACCGCCGGCGGGGCACAAAGCGCACTTCTACCAGCCGGCAGAACGGTAAGATCCTGTTCGTGACGCCAAGTTGTCGCTGGCGGGGAGGACGCCACTGCGCTGCGCTCGCTAACGCTCGGGTCCGGCGCTGCTGTGATGGCTGCTCGGTGGCTCGAGCGGTGGGCCGGATCTGGGGACTCGAGCGACGCTCCTCGCCCGTGAGTGAAAGGGGTGGTTGGTTTGGGGGATTTTAGTCTGTGACACCACCCACGGGTTGTGGTGAGGTTGGGCACCACCGCTGCTGGTGACGGGGATCCCGGGAGCGATGGTAGGGAGCAGCTGGGATGTTGTTTTCCCCCCTCCTTGGGTAGGGGTTTGTGGTCCCGGGGCCCGGTGAGGTGACGGGGAGGCAGGGCTGGCAAGGTGCAGGGTTGCCTGAACTGCGCAGCGCGGTGCCGGATGGCACAATTGTACTCACTCAGCCACAAATGTACGCAAAGTCTCTGGTAAACCAAACGGCTGGATGGACGGGTCCCGCAGCCGGCTGCTGTGGTTTCTCCCGGATGGTTGGTGGTGGCTGCCTTTCCCTGCACCTTTTGTGTATGTTCAGTCCCGATGGCTTCTCAACGGTAACCCGCTCCCCAGCGTGTATATGTGCCGGAGGAGCCCTTTTGCCCGCAGGCTCTGGCCCTTAGAACTCTAGCTGTGGCGGTAGCTGTATTTCCATCTACTGGTTGGACGGTTGCCTTCTATCGGGTCTTGGATGTTAGGAAACCACTGGGGTTCCGGTCACTAACGGATTTGACCTCTTAACGGCGACTCCAAGCCAAATTTTGTTTAAATGCGGATTGCACATTTTCTGTTAGTACAATAAACCTCATTTCAATCCAGAAATATTACTCAGTCCATCAGTTATTAGATATATGAAACTGAAATAGCTGCTGCAAAAACCCAAATTGTTATAAAGAAAAAAGGTTAACATTAATAGGGGTGCCCAAACTTTTTCATATGACTGTAGGACAGCAAAACAGAAAGCCATCCAAAAAACTCACAAGAATTTGAATACAAGGCCGAAGGCTGACACTTTTGTGCTGCACCACCTGTAACGGCGGCCTATGTCACCTTCTCACCAACCTTTGCCTAACCAAGGACTGTCTGGGCAGTCGCCTAATACCTAGTAACCTCTCTGGGAAGTAGTGTGTCTGAATGTAGAGGTGTCGACCCTATAAATGATTTAAAGACGTTATGACTTTAAGAGATGGTGCTCCCCTGCATGCTGTTTTTTGTGGACTAGCCAGCAGAGACGGCGCTCCCCTCTGTACTGTGTAGTTTTACTAACCCTGCCCACAAAGTGCAGGATGCAGAGAAGAACTGGAAAATAGCTTAGGGTGGGAACAGGAGAAGTGAGGTCGCCTGAGAGAGTGAAGACGGGAGACGGTGCCTGAGAAATGTCTGTCAACAACAGTTTGGGAAGAGGCAAAGTGCCGGCTGCGAGCAGGGACTGTGAGAGAGGCCTTGTAGCCGCCAAGTGACTACCGGACAGAGAAGCTCCTGAGGTTGGCGATTCCGTATAGGTCAAGATATGTGAGCTGAAGGACCCAAGAGACCCCGGCTTCGTGACAGAAGAAGATTAGTTCCCCCTTGCCCAGCAAGGAGAAGTGTTCCCCTCTGAACATCACAGCATCAACCTTCCAGGAGTGGACTTGTTCCCCTCACCAGTACCGTGAGTCTTTTACCGGTGTGCACACTTGATAGGGTGTAGCAAAGGCCTCAAAAGCCAGAGAATGGTATCCACGTGGCCCAAGCAGCAGAGCCCAGTTATGTTGTTAGTAGAGTGTAACTGGGAATATATTCTGCTTGTAAAATTAATCGTTGTATATGGACTTGTAATAGCTGGGCGACGTGTCGTTGAAGCTGTCATCTTGTGTACCGTAATTGAACTCTGCACAGCGGTGGTCCCTCGTCCATCGTTTCATGAACGTGCCTTACTAGTATACATGGGCAAAGTCAAATATTCGGGTTTAGATTCTTTGTGCCAAATAATTTATACAATTTGTGAATTCATACCAAATAAAGAACCTAATGCAAGTCAGTGGGAAACTAGAATATTTTTCTGTAGGACCTTGGAAGTCGGTCTGAGAGGGCTGTGAAAAGGCTGCAATGGATGGAAATGTGCTGAAATTGAATGGGGACAGCATAGGGAAGGTGCCTGAATGCATTTCTGGGAATAATGTTGTTAAAGTATTATGGGGATAAAAGCAGGAGCATTATACTTACTGGGTTTCCTGCGGCTGTCACACTGCTTCCTGGTCCGATTATTAAAGTTCATGAAAGTGTACTACTTCCTCCACCCACCCTCTGTAACAGTGTCTGTGATTGGTTGCAATCCTGCTTCCCACACCCACCCTCTGTGCCGGTGTAGCGCCTCTGAACCCATCAGGGTGCTACAAGGTTCTGCATCCCCACAAGGTTGCAGGGCCTACCCCCTTAGGGACCCAGAACCCCAGTACTGGTAACACCAAAAACCCAGGTAATCCCAGTTTTCCCCAATATTCCCCCACATAATGGTACTTAGCTAGGGTGGGACCAATGGATGGCCACCTAGAGGAGGAGCCACTCCAGTCCACTAGTTGACCAGGTGGGAGGGGGCAGACTGTGGAGAGTAGTCGGGAAGACAGCAGTCAGAACTGCGGTGCCTGTTGAAAGTGTCAGACAGCAGGAGGTGGGAAGGTGTGTCTGAGCAGCGTCCTGACTCGGGTTGACGGTGACCTGGTATCCAGGAGAAGTGGTTGCCGGTGGAGTACTCCCGCAACTACGCACCGACGGGGTACAGGACCCTAGGACAGGAAAGAGCCTCTAACCGACCTGTTAACACCTGCACAGCAAAGGGGACCATCATGGACCTTGCTGACCCTACTCACTTACCAGAGACAGGTGCAGCGGAAGAAGGTACCAGAGAACCAGACTGGCACTGAGACAAAGGGGACCTGGAGGCAAAACCAGCCGGCCTTGGGCAACCAGTTAACATCTCAAGTGAGTAAACCAGTTGCACTAAATACCTGTCTGGACTCCCTTCTTTCAATGCCCATTGCACCATACACCCGCTGGGGCAATACTCTACTTGCGGAGGGACTACCATACTAGCTGCAAATACCACCAGCCCCAGTAGAGACATTGTGCAGCGGCGGCTCCCTACACTTAGGCTACATGTGCACGCTGCATCTTTTTGTGTTCACAAACTGCAGCCAAAATGCAGCCAAAACTGCACGTTGTCAGAGAGAGCCTGGAAATGTCACAAACAATGCTTGCAATTGTAGGTGCGTTTTTGCTGCGTTTTCGGTGCGTTTTTGGTGCGTTTTCACAACATGCGTTTTTGCTGCGTTTTTGTGACAAATGTTGACAAAAATGCAGGAAGAATGAACATGCTGCATTTTTTTTGTCACAAACGTTTGACAAATAAAACGCTGACAAATAAACTGCAATGTGCGCATAGCAAATCTGACTTCTCATAGACTTTGCTGGGAAGTCAAATGTCATAAAGTTCTGACAACAAAACTGCACCAAAAAACGCAGCAAAAAACGCAGCGTGCGCATGTAGCCTTAGCCGCATCACCACAAGTGGCTTCACGTATAAACTTTATTTAACAATCCCCTGTAAATATCCCCATTACAAAAAGGGCCCAGGGCACGGAACCGGGTAACGGCCACCATCGTGACATTCCCAAGACGTACACTGTCCGGAACCGAGTACCCCATAGCCCTGGGTGCTACAACCCTTTTTTCTGGCGTCACGAACAGGATTGAACTGCACCCGGTCAAACCAGGTGACGTGTGCCTTAAAAACTGTTTTATGGACTGAACTTTATTGTTTGAAAAACCGCCACTACTTTGCCGTGAAAAATAACTGCTCCACAGCAGACCAAATGGCGCGAAAAGAGATTCTGCCAACGACTCCTGTAAGCGCGAGTGGAAGAAGGCGGTAATCTGACCCGTCAGTTCCCAGAGGTGCTCGAGTCCCACAAGAAAGTGGCAAAGAAAAAGAAACCCAAGGGGTTGCGCCATGGAACTGGTTAATCCTAAGCGCGCGCGGAGGGACGATGATGAGCAGGTTGTACCCGCCCCCACCGCCGTAGAACTGGAGGAGTCGGACTCGGCCTCTAGCAACCTCGAGGCTGCATGGCTGCATGGGTTTCGCGCACGGAGAGTAATAGATTCCGTGCTGTCCTCATGATGCGGTATTTGCCTGAGGTCCCGGAGCCGATGCCAGATGAGGAGCCTGTTGCCCCCCGAGCGATGTCCCACTACCAACTTACCGCCGATGCAACAAACCGGGACACTCTTCTTGTGTGTGTCCAGCGGATTCGCAGAGCCCTGGGATTGAGATTGGTTCCCAGATGCAACCTTATGTGCCAGCAGAGATCGTTGCAGAGGAACCCGCTCCCACTTCAGCACCCACTTCATCACCAGTCCCTCAGCTGCCACCAGGAGGCAGTGTAGGTGCACGGGACCAGTGCATGCAGACTCTAAGTGCTGATCCCAGGAGGCCAAGTGAACCTGATGACCCCTACCCAGCACCCTGGTAGCCATGACCTGCTAAGCTACCAGTTAAATTGTTCATTGTTTGTTGTTTGAACATTGGACTGTTCCAGATTGAAAAGTTACCAGTTGATGTTTTGATATAAAAATGGACCCAGGCTGCAGGAGTGGTAGCAGCCAAAACAAACTTGTGTATTGTAAATAATTGCACCAGTTGTGCCCAACCAGGGTACACCTATCCAGTGGACATTGCTGTGAGCATCACCACCAGGAGAGGCCGGGTGCAGGAAAGGTCTGCGGCAGAGGCGGCAAGACCTGGTCACTAGTGAAACCGGTGACCTGCTTCCTTAGAAGGGTTCTGGGACCAGGATCTTTGGGTGGTGGGTGCAGGGAGGGATACACCAGGTTTGAAATGTTTAAAGTGATGAACCTCCCCTGCGTGGGATGACCAGTTATGTTTACTTTAAAATAAAAGAAAAAAATGTGTAACCAGTTTTACCTTGCAGCCTGAAGACGTGCTGGAATTAAGCAAGGGGGAAGTAACACCAAAAACCCAGGTAATCCCAGTTTTTCCCAACATTCCCCCATACAATGGTACTTAACTAGGGTGGGAACAATGGATGACCGCCTTGAGGCGGAGCCACTGCAGTCCGGAACAAGTAGCATAACTGTAGTAAAAAACTGTTAGCATCTAGCAGAGAAACAATTAAGCACAGAATGCAGCCTAGAATATTTCAGCAAGACAATAGTTAAATCAGGAGTCGCTGAGAAGAAAATGTCTTGTATCTTCCAGCAAGGCAATAGTTAATAGCAGGAGTGCAATGACGTAGAGACAAACTGGAGACTCACTTGAAGAGATGCATTAGCTTGATTGCAGATTACAGTTAAAAAGAGATGGTAACTTACACACAGAGAAAGCTTGACTGACCTTTTAAATAAATCTGGCTTTAGCATGGAAGTCAGGAGTAGCAAAGGACAAGATTGTCACCAGAGATCAGAAGATAAGGCCATAAACACTGAACACATATTACAGATAGTGTGTGACAGTGAAGAATATTAGTGTGTGAGGAAAAGTTAATAGTGTCATACATGTTTTTCAGAGCAATTAGAGGTTTTCGAGTGCCTTTGATTGGATTTGTGGTAAATAGATTTTCGTAAAAAATATTGATGTTATTGAATTTCAGTTATTTGCTCATCTTTCTCTCAGAATCTCTTGAAGGTACTACTAGCGCCCCACCAGGATAAATATATGCAATGATACAGCTTGTTCTGGATGTCTGAGCGGGATTGCTGCGATGTTTTGCATCCCATAAAAGACAACCCTCTATTACTGAACTTTTCTCTGGTCCTATAGACAGTACTGCTGGGGAGAAAATTGGTGCTGACAGAGAACATCAGTGGGAGGGATAGACCCGGAAACCATTCACAATCCATTAGCGATGGGAAGCCATCTTCCTCCATGTGTGGCTAACCCATCAGAAGCATTTGAGGACAACAGGATCTGCAATTTTCACTCTTTCACTGCCAATGATATAAATGTGTGCACAGAAAGGGAAGGTAGAGTAATTGCATCCTAAAAGTATTATACTAATATGTCTCCCTTCTGGTGCCCTCAGTTCTTCATTGCTATGTGCATTAAACATGGATGAGACCGTGAGACGGGACTATGAATGCAGATACTTTCTCACTGACATTTTTGCTGTTGATTCCAATGAGAAATTGAAGACAACACAAGCTGCGTGTTTTGAGCTCTTTGGTGACAACTATACTTGACTCTTTCTAAATGCATCCATACCCTTGTTATTGTAATATAATCCTTTTATCATGTAGACAACATCAATTGATGTCTCCCAGCAGCAGCTCTGTTGTTTACATCCATCTCTTCCCCTCCCCAGGTTTACTGTGTGCTAATACTAGGAAGTCCATCATACATCGCTGCAGCCTGTGAAACAGCACTTAGCTCTCCCCCTTCCTTCTCCATCCTGTGCTGCTGATTATCTGAGTGACCCAAGGTAGGTACCAGGTTATCTGGCAATTGCCAGATGACCATTACAGCACTGTCACTGTGTTTGTTCTGCAAATGTAAGCACTTTTTAACTGTCCACCTCAGTGATTGGATTACCTAAACCCTTTGCTTTTGAAATGCAGATTGCAGCACTTTACTTGGTGTTGGCCCCTGCTATTACTGCAAAATGAATATGACAGCTCAGCTTGGTGAGACTGTGAGGCAGACTATTTGTGATTCACTCCAAAACGTCCACACCCACCATCAGGCCACAACTTGCTTTTGTTTTGTCTGACATCTGTTCCAGAAAAGAAAGTATCAGACATAACAGAGGAGGAAGAAGAATCTGCATAACAATCTAGTACAATGTGATCCCTAATGAGATGTGCTCATAGAAGCTATACAGTACATCCAATACAAGTATATCACAAAAGGTATTGTTTAGAACTATGATATGTGGCAAAGGGGGTGAGAAAGTAATGGATAACCCCTTTAAGTTCAATTCGGGAATAAAGATGTCCTGCTTTGTCAAAATTTGAAAAATGTATCCATAATAATAATAATAATAATAATAATAAAAAAAAAAAAAAAAATCCGGCAACAATGTGTCTTCATGATTCTGTTTTTTAAAGAGGATAAAGCAAAGGGGCGCCTTTTTGGGATAGAGCTGCACCTTTTTCATGATAATATTAGTTTAGCAGGTGTGATGGGGTTACTCTCTTTGCTTGCTGCTGTCACGCTCCCGCCGTCATGGCGCCGCTCCTTGCCCACTGATCCGGTCTCACCGTCACGGTATCACTCCTTACCCACTGATCCGGTCCACGTGCCCACCGGTCACGGCTGCCGCTCCTGCTCGTGCTCCCCTGCGTCCTGCTCCCTTGTGTCTGACTCTGAGTGGTCTTACTCTGAGTTGTCTGGCTTTGATTCTGAGGCCCATGCATGTGTATAGGGCGGGGCCGCGCCCACTCACCTTAACTTATAGGCCCAGCACTACTGAAGCAGGATACGACATGATACTGGGGCAGGGTATATAAAGCTTCCCTTTCCATGTGGGTGGCGCCTGAACAACGTGTTCCTTGAGCTAGATGTCAGGTCTCTCTGTGCATTGCATCCCAATTAACCCTGTGTCTTCCGTAGAGCCCGTCTGCCGTCCTGACCTGGTCCCAGAGTGCCGATCTCCCAGGAGGTATCCCGGTGACCGTGTGCTGAGGATTCAGCCATCTCCTGTCAGTCTGAACCCTTCACCTGGACTTGGCCTGGCAACCTCAACCTTCACGCCCAGCTGGACCCAGATCCCATCTGTTGTTCCAACCCGGCACCTGAACCTGATTCCGGCACTGTCTTCTGGAACCCTGTGGCCCCAGAGACTTCGTACTACCAGTCCCCTGAAGGACGCTGTTCCCGTACCTACTCGTGTTCCAGCTGCCGTACATTTAGGCCCTCTGGTGGGGCGACCAGACAGTCCCTGTATAGGGGTTAGCTCTTGGTTGCCTCTCCAGGGGAGTCCGGTGCACGGTCGAGTGAATCCACATCCAGGACGTTACAGCTGTTTGAGGTAGCAACAGGAACACTTTCCATTTAAAAGTTCAATGGGTTTCTTAACATGCAAATAAACCGTACTTCTGCTTAAAGGAACACAACACAATTTTCAAGTCTGATTAACTCCCGCACAGGTTCAGATACACTTCTTCTCAGAAGTATTCCAGTGGAGGTATCTCCCTCTGCACTCACTGACCCCAGTCAGTACCCACACCTCTCTCCAGAGATACCTTACGGAGGTATTACAAACCTCCATACACAGTCCCGGTCAGGACCAGCTAATCCTCTCTCAGACGATTCCCTCCTAGAGAAATGACAGCCTCCTCACACTCCCAATGTGGCAAACAATCAGTCTACATCTTAACACATGAGACACATCCATTTGCAAAGGTATGTGGATAGCCAGAACTCGCACATATTTCCAGCTATCTATAATAGGACTCTGGCACTATAAGTACAAGAGCGGACATCCAAGTTTACACAACCTTCTTGAGACTGTGAGAGAATATGAGCCATTTTGTATTCTATAGAAACCATCTTGTTTTATAACTGAATAATATCATAGGGTTCAGCTAACACTGATGGGCGGGGAGATTTCACATTTCTACAGCTCTTAATGGTGCATGGTAATTTCTTTGTTTGAGGTACTATACAAGCTGTTCACATGATGTAATAAAACAGAAACTCTCAGTACACCATGCTAGGCTGTGCTGTATTAATTTCTCCAAGCGCTTGTAAAACAAATCTTATTAATTTGGAGTTCCAAGTGCAAAGACAGAGTGAATTTCACTAACAATACATACCCGCTGCCATGTTACACAAGATAGGATGATATCTTTGGAGTAAAAGAAATCTAATGTCTTAATTACTTGATGATAATTTTCTCTGTGTCAAGGTGTTAATCATCAGATAAACTAATGCTGATAATTCTTCTTTTCTTTTCCTTAGTAAATGCAGAGAGTGCAGACATCTAAATTCATGTTTTTTGCATGGCAACACTGGATGCAATTGTGTGTTCCCCTGATATACCATCCATTCATTTACATACAAGTGCAGCATTTGAGTTGGAAAAAGCAGTCAAGAGAGCAAGTGTTATAGATTAGGGCAACACCTCAAGGGCTCTCAGTCTCCATCTTCCAAGCTTATTATATACACATGTATTTTGCCTGTATTCTAGAGATGCAGTCAAGAATACGAGCACAATCTATAACTAATTATATCTCTTTCCTTAAGGGCTTGTTCAGACATTGTTTTTTCATGTAGAACTCTAGTCTGAGTCCAACAAAAATAAGACATCTATTGGACACCATCCATTTGCTGTCCATTTTTCACTGACTATGAATCGGGGGGGGGGGGGTCATCCAAGAAAAACCGTTGAAACTCTGAACAAATTCTTATGAAATCTGATCAAAAACACTCAAATTCAAATTAAATTCATATTCAAAATAGCATTATTGAGAAGACCAAGTACATGTTGGCAGTGCCAGAGCAAGTGGTACAAATGGGGATGGGGATAGGGGCTCATCCAGAGTGGGGTTTAGAGGTCCATCCAGGATGGGGGATTGAGGTATCTCCAGGGTGGGGAATGGAAGCTCCTCCAGGGTGGGGGATGGAGGCTCTTCCAGGGTGGGGGATGGAGGCTCTTCCAGGGTGGGGGATGGACGCTCCTCCAGGGTGGGATATGGAGGCCCATCCAGGGTGGGGTTTAGAGGTTCATCCAGGCTGGGGATGTAGGCTCCTCCAGGGTGGAGGATGGAGGCTCCCAGGGTAGGGAATAGATTGAGGCTCATTCAGGGTGGGGTATACTCATGAAACACTCATGAAACTCCGATTTTTGCATTCGAGAAAAATCACTGAAATCTGAATAGGGTCTACGTTTGTGTGTTTTTGCCTCAATGGTAATAGACCTACCTTGAAATTTTATGATCCCTGTGATATAGAGATGCACTGACTTTTATGGGCTTCATGGTCCGGAGTTAAGTCTGGGTCCCGAACTGAACTTTTAATTAAAGTCCTGCTGAACACGGTGAACTGTAACTTCAACGAGTTCACTCATTAGAGATGAGCAAACCCAAGGTTCGGTGTTCAGTGTTCGTACCAAACACAGACTTTACATAAAAAAGAGAGTTTGAATTTGGAGTCCGGATGCTTTACATATGAACACCACTGGTGTGAGCATCGCTGTGCTCTGGTACACTCGGTGCTCGGTCCAGTGTGAGCCTCTTGTAGGGTTTGAATGGCTCCCACTGGGGGGGTAACAACAACATGATCGGATGTAGTGTGCACCAAATAAGAAAAATGGAAACACTCCATCCACCCTCCCCTGGAAGTGATCTGTTCATGGCTGGCTGCATGTGGGCGAATACCCAACTGTCCAATTAGTGACTTCCATTGGGGTTCAGGAAAAGTCCGGGTACCAAACAGAACATTATATAAAGTCCGTCTGAACCCGCCGAACCAAACTTCCAAGGGTCCACCCATCTCTAGTTCTCACTTCTTGTAGATGTATTGTTTTATTTGTTGTTGTTTTTTCATTTGCATGTATCCATAAAGTATTTAGCTAAACATATAACAAAAGTATGCCAAATATTCACAGAAGTGCTATGCCAAATGGACAATTCTGGAGGGAAGCGTTAGCGGGGTTGTCTGACGTTAAAATATTTTAGTTTTTAAGCATCGATTGAATAGAATAATAAACAGAGGCGTATACTCCCCATCAAGTGCCCCCCCCTTGAATACAACGAACGTTCCAAAGGTCTGTGACAACTCAGTAAGTGGTGTCAGAAGTAATACTAAGGCTCTATCTTGTAATTGCTAATGACACGCTTTTCTTGCCAGCTGACCGTTGCAGTCAATGACAGGCTAGAGCGTTTCGCCTTCATTGACTTCCAAACGGGGCAAATCTTGTACCGGATCTGCGGGGGCGAAGCAAGGTGAGTATGCTTCTGTTTATTACTTTTAATCAAAACATTATTAAAAATATTTTACGGTTGGAAAACTCTTATAAAGCTGAATGTCAGCCTATATGCTGCATAAAGGTATGAAAATGCAGGATGTTAGCACTCCATTTCTATAGTCCTAAGTGCCAAGTGGCACAAAATAGTATGCCGTTTGGCTTCTAGCAGCACTAAAAAAGAATACAACAGACATTAGGAACCATGATTAAGGTGTAGCTAAAATGCGTAATTTTTTGTTGTGATTTTGTTTTTCTGATCGCCATGTAGTGTATTTTTCGGTTTATAAGACACACCCCAAATTTAGAGAAGGAAAAATGGTAAAAAAAGTTTTGGTGAAAATAGGCTGTGTCTTATAATCCGGTTGTATCTTATCGAGTGGGTTCGGCAGCAGCGGTGGTAGAGTGGGGTCACAGGGAGGCAGGGGCGGTGGTGTGGTAGGTGTGGTGAGTGTCTCAGCTATATTGAGGGCGCTGTGAAGAAGGAGCCATACTTGGTGATTGTAGGTAACAAAATGTCAGCAGTGTGGGAATCATAGAAATGGCGCTCAGAGTCGACGTGTGTAGATTGAGCTCTCGGTTTAATGAAGCGCCGAGATCTCATCTGCGCATGCGCCACCTCTGGGCACCACTTTCCTAAAGTCCACTGCTAGAAATCAAAGGGCCAGAGGCAGTGCGAGTGCAGATGAGCTCTTGGCTCATGAGTGAGCCGAGAGTTAAATCTGCGCATGCACCAACTCAAGGCGCCATTTCTTTGAAGCCCACACAACCGACATATTCATTAATTACTGGGGATGGCTCCTGCATTGCCAGGACACCCACAGCATCACTCTACTCCTGCCATTGCCATCTGACCCTTCTCTACCACACTCCCCCACCTTTGGTAAGCTAAAACTGGATTATAAGATGCACCCCCCATTTTGCTTCCACATTTTTGGAAGGAAAAGTGCGTCTTATAAGATGAAAAATACAGTAACTACTTTTTTATTATTTTGTAATAAACGAGAAATTTTTCTTCAAAAATTACTTTTCCTCGCAACTTTTCTGGATTGTCCACAATTTTTCTGAATCTTCAAGACTCAGATTTTGTACAGTCTAGATGTCAGTCTCAATGAATAGTGCACTGGAACACGATACATCAAATTCAATAATACAGTAGGTGTGTGTCTCTGATGCCTCTGGAGCATCTTTCAGACAGGATTGGCCCGGTATGGAGCAGTCTCAGCTCCTGAGCCTGCTCCATACATCTTACTCGCACACTGTGATGAAAATGTCTTCAGGGGGTAAGAATTAGAAACATGTAAAGGGGTTCAAAATGAGTCCACCACCCTCTTAGGCTATGCCGGCATGCTGCAGTTTTTTTTTGTTAATATCAAAACTGCTCCTTGTGGCAGAAAATGCAACAAAAAATTGCATGTGTTTTTGCCTCGTTTTATTCCATGAAGTTTTTTTGAGAAATCAATGGCTGGAAGGGCTATAAACCGCTGGCCAAAAATACACAAAGAATTGACATGCTGCAGTTTTTTCGTCACATAAAAACTGCAGACAAAAAAATGCATCTTGCAAATCTGATTTGTCATAGAATTTGCTGGAGAAGGAAAGGCATGCAGTTTTTGGACACAAACTACACAAAAATGAGGCAAAAAAAGGCAGGGTGCACATGGGGCCTTACAAATATTAAAGACCAGCCCAACTAATCAAAAGCCTCACCGGTGATCCGGGAAGGTAAGAGATTAGCGAGCCCATTCACATGCTTTACAGCTTCCTCAGAGTAAGGCTACTTTCACATATCCGTTTTTTTCTCTGCGGCACAATACGGCGCTCTGCAGAAAAACCGCAACCGTTTTTTTTTCGCCGGTTGCGGGTTTTTTTGCATAGACTTACATTAGTGCCGTATTGTGCCGCATGGGCTTGCGTTCGGTCCGGTTTTTGCCGCATGCGGCAGATTTAGCCGATGCCACGGCCGGATGGAACGTTGCCTGCAACGTTTTTTTCTCCGGCAAAAAAAACCGCATCGCGCCGCATCCGGCCGCTGTGGCACATTTTTCAATGCATGCCTATGGGTGCCGGATGCGGCGCGATGCGGAAAAAAACGCATCCGGCCGCCGCATTTCGGTTTCTTCCACTGCGCATGCTCAGTAGCGTGCCGCAACCGGAAAAAAATGGACGGGCCGCATGTAAAAACTGTTTTCGCCGCATCCATTGCATAGGTTTCACAGCCGGATTGAGCCGCACTGCTCAAACTGGATGTGTGAAAGTAGCCTAAGGCCTCCTTCACACATCCGTGTTTCCAGGACATTTGACGTCCATTTTCACACGAACTGGAGACATGGACACTTCTAGAACCATTAAAATCAATGGGTCTGCGCACATGTCCATGTTTTGCTCCACATGGCGACATGTCCATTTTTCTCTGGCAGCGCTGATGTTACATAGCCTGCACACTGATGGGATCAGTGTGACAATGTAGCGCCCCTGAAGCCCTCAGGGTGCTACAAGGTTCTGCATCCCCACAAGGATGCGGGACCTACCCCCTTAGGGACCTGGAGATCCATTGCCGGTAACACAAAAAACCCAGGTAATCCCAGTTTTCCCCAACAATCACCCATACAATGGTACTTAGCTAGGGTCGGACCAATGGATGGCTGCCTACAGGTGGAGCCAATCCAGTCCACTAGTTGACCAGGTGGGAGGGGCAGACCATGGACAGTAGGAGTCAATAGAGTGTAGTATGTGGAGGTGGACGTGAGGAGACAATCTGACGCAGGTTAATGGTGACCTGGTACCCAGGAGAAGTGATTACCAGTGGAGTACAGTGGAGTACTCCCAGAACTTCGCACCGACGGGGTACAGGACCCCATGACAGGAAAGACCTCCAAGCCGACCTGTTAACATCTGCACAGCAAGGGGACCATCAAGGACCTTGCTGACCCTAAAAATCCCTTTACTCAGTAGCAAAGGGAGAGCCGGGGACAGGATCAGAGACTCCATCCCCACAGGGTTCACGCTACCGTCAGGCGGACAGAAGTGGATAAACCACAGGACGGGGATCCCCAGTTGTTCCATACCACGGGGACCCACTTACCAGAGACAGGTGCAGGGGAAGAAGGTACCAGAGAACCAAACTGGCACTGGAACAAAGGGGACCTGGAGGTGAAACCAGCCGGCCTCGGGCAGCCAGTCATTACTAGCTTGCCGTGAGTAAAACCAGTTGCACTGAACTTTGGTGTGGACTACCTTCTTCTAGCATCCATCACAACACTTATCCACTGGGGCCCGGCCCTGCTTGTGAAGGGCCAACCAACCAAGCTGCAAATAACACCAGCCCAGTAGTGACATTCTGCAGCGGCGGCTCCCTACACTTAGCCGCAACACCGCAAGTGGCGTCACCCTCCCCTGTAAATATGCCCATTACAAAAAGGGCCCAGGGCATGGAACTGGGTAATGGCCCCCACCGTGATTTCCCCAAGACCTATACTGCCCGGGACCGAGTACCCCATATTCCTGGGTGCGACAACACGAAACAGAGAAAACACGTGTCTTTGAAATAAAATGATTCTCTATACTCACCTGTCCCTAGCAAAAAGGTGCTGTCTTCGGTGCTTCGAGGCCCGCTCATTATGCTCATGAATATTAACTGCACTGCCGACCCGGAGCAGACCTGGAAGCAGCAGCGCCAGAGACAGCAACACTGGAGACAGGTGAGTAAAAAGTTCCTGCTCTCCATGTGCTATCACGGATAGCACACGGAGAACACACATGTGCCAAAATCACGGCACATGGATGGCCATACGGTCCGTACAAAACAGTGTTTTGCATGAATGTGTGAAGGAGGCCTTATTTGGTTATCTCTCCCTATCCATAAGGTCTCATTCATACATTATTGTTGCATGTAGGTGTTGTATCTGTTTTTTTTCCATGGATACAACATGTGCATATTACAATTAGAGATGAGCGAACCGGTCACGGTTCGGCTCGAGGTCGGTTCGCCGAACGGAGCTCCTGTTCGAGTTCGGTTCGTCGAACGTTCGACGAACCGAACTCGAACTGCATAGGAAACAATGGCAGGCAATCACAAACACATAAAAACACCTAGAAAACACCCTCAAAGGTGTCCAAAAGGTGACAAACAACTCACAACACAACACAAACACATGGGAAAGGGACAAGAACAAATTCTCATGTGAAAACAAAACAGCGTTACGAGGAAAAAGAGGACGAGACACAGATATAGGCATGGCATGCCCTTCTAAAATCATGTAAAACACTGCAAGGTGACTCCAAGCGGAGTCTCCCTTTTTTCCAAAAATTGGGCCACACAGACACCCCTTCAGTGGCAGCACTTGTGCCCCAGTTGTACACTTCACAGCTAGATTTGCATCAAGCACATTCAAAAATACACCATACTTAACCGTCCCCAGGATGACACCGGGGTAGGTAGCAAAGTCTTTGCTGAACCATGACTTGTTCATCTTGGCTTCTTTTAAAAACAATGTAAGCAAGGGTTACTCCAAGCGGAGTCTCCCTTTTTTCCAAAAATTGGGCCCCACACACACCCACCCCTTCAGTGGCAGCAGTTGTGCCCCAGTTGTACACTTCACAGCTAGATTTGCATCAAGCACATTAAAAAATACGCCATTCTTATCCGTCCCCAGGATGACACCGGGGTAGGTAGCAAAGTCTTTCCTGATCCCAGATCTGTTCATCTTGGATCATTTTTAAAAAACACAGCAAGCAAGGGTTACTCCAAGCAGAGTCTCCCTTTTTTTCCAAAAATTGGGCCCCACACACACCCACCCATTCAGTGGCAGCACTTGTGCCCTAGTTGTACACTTCACAGCTAGATTTGCATCAAGCACATTCCAAATCCACAAGCATTTACTCTCCCCAGGATGACACAGGGGTAGTAAATTCCTTCTGGATCCATGACTTGTTCATTTTGATGAACGTCAGTCTGTCCACATTGTCACTGGACAGACGCGTGCGCTTATCTGTCAGCACACACCCAGCAGCACTGAAGACACGTTCAGAGACAACGCTGGCAGCTGGACACGACAAAATCTCCAAGGCGTAACTGGAGAGCTCTGGCCATTTTTCTAGATTTGAAGCCCAAAAGAAGCAAGGCTCCATTTGCAAAGTCAAGGCATCGATGTTCATTTGGAGATACTCCTGTATCATCCTCTCCAGCCGTTGACTATGTGTCAGACTTGTTGTCTCTGGTGGCCTTGCAAAGGAGGGTCTAAAAAAATTATGAAAAGATTCCATAAAATTGCTGTTACCAGCACCAGATACAGTCCTACTGGTACGGGTAGACTGTTGAAGATGACGAGACCGTCCCATGTTTGTCAAGTTACAACTGGGAGATTCCCTCCCTGCACCTGCACGGTTGTTTGGTGGAAAAGCCGAGCTAAGATCGAGTAACAGCTTCTGCTTATACTCCTGCATACGTGCGTCCCTTTCTATGGCTGGAATTATGTCACAAAATTTGGACTTGTACCGGGGATCTAATAGTGTGGCAATCCAGTAGTCATCATCACTTCTAATTTTGACAATACGAGGGTCATGTTGGAGGTAGTGCAACAAGAAGGCACTCATGTGTATTGCGCAGCCATGCGGACCAAGTCCACGCTGTGTTTGTGGCATAGAGGTGCTACCCGTTCTTTCTTCCTCTGACATCTCCCCCCAACCTCTTTCAACTGAAATTTGACCAAGGTCTCCCTCATCCGCTGAGTCTTCCATGTCCATGGACAGTTCGTCCTCCATTTCTTCATCTTCTCCTGCACCTTCCTCAACATTTCGCCTGCTACTATGCGCCCTTGTTGATCCCTGTCCCCCATGGTCCCATGCCTGCTGCGTTGGTGATGATGAACGTCTGGACCTTGGTGATGTTGTTGTCCCTTGCGCATATGAATCCTCCTGTAGTTCCTCCCCTTCCTGTTGTCCCACCCCCTGACTCCGAATAGTGTTTAGCGTGTGCTCCAGCATGTAAATGACTGGAATTGTCATGCTGATAATGGCATTGTCAGCGCTAAACATATTCGTCGCCATGTCGAAACTGTGCATGCAGAAGGGTGCATAGGTCCTTGATCTGAGACCACTCCATCAGGGTGATCTGCCCCACCTCTGCATCTCGTTGGCCCAGGCTATACGTCATAACGTATTGCACCAGGGCTCGGCGGTGCTGCCACAGTCGCTGTAACATGTGGAGAGTCGAATTCCAGCGTGTCGCCACATCGCATTTCAGGCGATGAACTGGCAGGCCGAAAGACTTCTGGAGCGATGCAAGTCGCTCAGCTGCGGCGGTTGAACGGCGGAAGTGAGCAGACAGTTTTCGTGCCCTGGTCAGAAGGCCATCTAGGCCGGGATAGTGTGTTAAAAATTGCTGGACAACAAGGTTCAACACGTGAGCCATACAAGGCACGTGTGTCACCTTGCCCAGGTGAAGGGCCGCACCCAGGTTTGCAGCATTGTCGCACACGGCCTTACCAGGCTGCAGGTTGAGTGGAGACAACCATTTATTAAACTCGGATCGCAGAGCTGACCACAACTCCTCAGCTGTGTGACTCCTATTACCAAGACATGTCAAGCTAAAGACCGCCTGATGCCGTTGCGCTCTGCTGCCAGCATAGTAATGAGGGGTGCGTGATTCCTTCTGCGCAGTGAGAACGCTGGTGGCCTGACCAGGCAGGCTTGGAGCGGAGGTGGAGGACCCAGATGAGGTGGAGGAGGCAGAAGCAGTGGCGGAACTTGGACAGACAGAGGATTGACACACAAGTCGTGGGGACGGCAAGACTTGTGCAGCAGACCCTTCACCATCTATCACCATAGTTACCCAGTGCCCAGTCAGCGACATGTAACGTCCCTGTCCATGCTTACTGGTCCAAGTATCGGTGGTGAAATGCACCCGTTCACACACAGAGTTTCTCAAGGAAGCGGTGATGTTGTGTGCGACATGCTGGTGTAGCGCGGGCACACCTTTCTTAGAGAAGTAGTGGCGACTAGGCATCTGGTACTGGGGCACAGCGACAGGCATAAGGTCTCTAAAATCCTGTGTGTCCACTAGGCGGAAAGGCAGCATTTTGGTAGCCAAGAGCTTACAGAGGGATAGAGTCAACCTCTTAGCTTTGTCATGGGTCGCAGGAAATGGCCTTTTATTTGACCACATCTGAGGGACAGAGATCTGGCTGCTGTGTGTAGACGGTGTTGAGTAGGGTGTCCCTGGAAAAATGCAGGTTTGTGAGGAAAGTGCAGGCGGAGACATGATGTTGCCTTCATCCAACGTTGGTGCTATCGATGTCTGAGAGAGCTGTACACATGCACTTGTTTCCCCTTCCAAACCAACTGACGACCTACCAAGCAAACTGCCTGTTGCAGTTACAGTGGTGGAAGTTGTGCGTGGAAAACCAGGTGTGACAGCTGTCCCCACAGTCCTAGAAGATGAAGAGCGCGCGGATGCACTGGAAGGGGCAGACCGTGGATGGTTCGCTCCGCTAGGCCGCATTGCAGCACGGTGAGCTTCCCACTGGGACCTATGATATTTATTCATGTGACGATTCATGGAAGAAGTTGTCAAACTGCTGAGGTTTTGACCTCTACTAACAGAATCACGACAAATTTTACACATCACATAATTTGGGCGATCTTTTTATATGTCAAAAAAGGACCAGGCTAGGCAAGGCTTAGAGGGCATGCAACCTGCTGATCCACCCCGACTAGTGCTCAGAGGCAGAGTGGTGGCTGATGATGCAGTTGTAGACGTGCTACCAGTGCTCCGACTCTGTCCAGGAAGGCGCAAGGTAGTGTGCAAAGGGCAGGAGGGTACAGTGGCAGGGTTCTGGGTCTGGGTAGAGGAAAGGCAGCCTGCCTTTCTATCCCTCCTAATGGGGAAATGCAGCGAGGAAATCCCTGACCTTAGCTACACAGACGCTGTCATCTTGTGAAGCTGTTAAACTCTGTTTTCAGGACCTGTCACCTATGGCTCTGACCCTGCTGGTACAAGCCCTTAAAAGGACTGATAGAAAGTGCTATCCCTATGCTGTCCAGCGCTGTGTATGGAGCGTATACAGCAGTATCGGAGATAGGAGCTGCGCCAGTGATGTCTGACACCAAGGACGCAGAAGAGAGATAATGGCGTCCGGACGGGCAGATACTCGTTTTTATAATGCAGGGACATGTTACATGTACATCCTATCACACATGCCGTTGCTTCTCTGGCTAAAAGTCCACTTAGCTGTGTGTGTGTCTGGGATTGGCTGACATGCTGGCCCTCCCCACTACACGCGTGCGCTTAAGGAAGGAAGACAAGGAAAAAAAAAAAAAAAATGGCGATCGCCATTATACATACAGCAGTGATCTGAATGCGCTGTTCCCGCACACTATACACTGAAATGTCATAATAATGTGAGTCACAGAGTGACTTACACTATTACAGCGGAAAGCCAGCTAGGAATTAGCTGTTTTTTTTGCTGCTAGAACCGTTCTCGAATGTATCTAGAACTATCGAGCTTTTGCAAAAAAGCTCGAGTTCTAGCTCGATCTAGAACAGCCCCCAAAATCACTCGAGCCGCGAACTGGAGAACCACGAACCACGAACCGCGCTCAACTCTAATTACAATCTGTGCATTCGCATACGTATTTTTTTCTCAGACATATCATGGATGAAATGAGCCAATACATGTTTTTGGATTCATGAAAAACACATACAGCATAGGGATGGCATCCGTTTATCATCAGTGGGCTGTACATATTTCACACTGCAAAGTATAGGAGACGTTTTGTAATTTATTTATTATCCAGCCGTGAAAAACACTGATGGTAAAAACACACAATGATGACACATTGTTCAAAACACCATTTTTACACATATGAATTTAAATACGGACATGTGAAGGAGGCCTAAAGGGGGCTTTACTCGGAGCGATATCGCTAGCGATGGCACCCGCCCCCGTCATTTGTGCGTCACGGACGATTTGCTGCCCGTGGTGCACAATATCGTTTGGAGCAGTCACACGTACTTACCTGCCTAGTGACGTCGCTGTTGCCGGCAAACTGCCTCCTTTCTAAGGTGGCGCTCCGTGCAGCGTCACAGCGGCGTCACTAAGCAGCCGCCCAATAGAAGCGAAGGGGCGGAGATGAGCTGCTGTAACATCCCGCCCACCTCTTTCGTTCCTCATTGTCGGCGGCCGCAGGTAAGCTGTAGTTCGTCGTTCCCGAGGTGTCACACATAGCGACGGTGCTGCCGCAGGAACGACGAACAACCGGTGTCCTCAACAATCAACGATTTTTTGAAAACGAACGACGTGTCAATGATCAACGATAAGGTGAGTATTTTCAATCGTTAATGGACGCTCGTTGGTGTCACACGCAACGACGACGCTAACGATGCCGGATGCGCGGCACGAAATCCGTGACCCCGGCAATATATCGTTAGATATGTCGTTGCGTGTAACGGGGCCTTTAGGCTAAGCTATGATGTGTGATTTTCTCTAACCATTCAGATTCACATTTATATGGCTGCTGCATTCCCTACCTTTGCTTTTATACAGACTATGATATTTCCTGATCATTAACTCTTCTATACCACGAGATGTGATAGCTGCAATGAGATCCTGCTTAGCAGCTCTGTCTGATGCAATATTTTGCATTGTGTAAAATTAGATTTTTGCTGATGGCATGAAGGGAATAGCAAATGATTTAAATTTGCCAGTTTCAACGAAATCCAAAGCATCCAACACAAATTCGATTCACATCAAATCAATCTACACATCTCTGAAAATCAACCCTTTTGCAAACTGGTAAGCTTCATTTTTCTCACTGTATGCTTTGCGTAATAGAACCATCATTATGCGTACGACCTAGTTACTGAATAAGAGCTGGTATTTTGGGGACAAACATTCATTCATGACGTCCATGTGGTTTTCGGCACCCTGCAGGCTGCATTGTCACAAGTATATTATGAATTGATCTGCTGGAGTTTATTAGAATGATAAGATTTATTTTTCCCCCATTTCACTTTCTATGATATTCCTCCCCGCTGGGCAGGTTGTATAAAGAATAGTGCGAGCGCTGGAAACAATTTCCTGTCTTTGTGATTTTGTTTTGTAGTTGACAGTGTTTGATGGAATCCAATGTACAGTAATCGGCTCATTTCAGCAGATTATTAAATCCGAGGTTCACATGTAATTTCTTTCAGCAAAGAATTTAAGGCACCCAAGCTTCCTGTAGTAGAAGCCTCTCACTGTATCATGAAGAAGATCGCAAGGTCACCAGAGGGTAAATGTATATATACAGTCATATGAAAAAGTTTGGGCACCCCTATTAATGCTAACCTTTTTTCTTTACAACAATTTGGGGTTTTGGCAACAGCTATTTCAGTTTCATATATCTAATAACTGATGGACTGAGTAATATTTCTGCATTGAAATGAGGTTTATTGTACTAACAGAAAATGTGCAATCCGCATTTAAACAAAATTTGACAGGTGCATAAGTATGGGCACCCTTATCAATTTCTTGATTTGAACACTCCTAACTACTTTTTACTGACTTACTGAAGCACTAAATTGGTTTTGTAACCTCATTGAGCTTTGAACTTCATAGGCAGGTGTATCCAATCATGAGAAAAGGTATTTAAGGTGGCCACTTGCAAGTTGTTCTCCTATTTGAATCTCCTATGAAGAGTGGCATCATGGGCTCCTCAAAACAACTCTCAAATGATCTGAAAACAAAGATTATTCAACATAGTTGTTCAGGGGAAGGATACAAAATATTGTCTCAGAGATTTAAACTGTCAGTTTCCTCTCTGAGGAACATAGTAAGGAAATGGAAGAACACAGGTACAGTTCTTGTTAAGCCCAGAAGTGGCAGGCCAAGAAAAATATCAGAAAGGCAGAGAAGAAGAATGGTGAGAACAGTCAAGGACAATCCACAGACCACCTCCAAAGACCTGCAGCATCATCTTGCTGCAGATGGTGTCAATGTGCATCGGTCAACAATACAGCGCACGTTGCACAAGGAGAAGCTGTATGGGAGAGTGATGCAAAAGAAGCAGTTTCTGAAAGCACGCCACAAACAGAGTCGCCTGAGGTATGCAAAAGCACATTTGGACAAGCCAGTTACATTTTGGAAGAAGGTCCTGTGGACTGATGAAACAAAAATTGAGTTGTTTGGTCATACAAAAAGCTGTTATGCATGGAGGCAAAAAACACGGCATTCCAAGAAAAGCACTTGCTACCCACAGTAAAATTTGGTGGAGGTTCTATCATGCTTTGGGGCTGTGTGGCCAATGCCGGCACCGGGAATCTTGTTAAAGTTGAGGGTCGCATGGATTCTACTCAGTATCAGCAGATTCTTGACAATAATGTGCAAGAATCAGTGACGAAGTTGAAGTTACGCAGGGGATGGATATTTCAGCAAGACAATGATCCAAAACACCGCTTCAAATATACTCAGGCATTCATGCAGAGGAACAATTACAATGTTCTGGAAAGGCCATCCCAGTCCCCAGACCTGAATATCATTGAAAATCTGTGGGATGATTTGAAGCGTGCTGTCCATGCTCGGCGACCATCAAACTTAACTGAACTGGAATTGTTTTGTAAACAGGAATGGTCAAATATACCTTCATCCAGGATCCAGGAACTCATTAAAAGCTACAGGAAGCGACTAGAGGCTGTTATTATTGCAAAAGGAGGATCTACAAAATATTAATGTCACTTTTATGTTGAGGTGCCCATACTTTTGCATTGGTCAAATTTTGTTTAAATGCGGATTGCACATTTTCTGTTAGTAAAATAAACCTCATTTCAATCCAGAAATATTACTCAGTCCATCAGTTATTAGATACAGTATATGAAACTGAAATAGCTGTTGCAAAACCCCAAATTGTTATAAAGAAAAAAGGTTAACATTAATAGGGGTGCCAAAACTTTTTCATATGACTGTATATACAGAGAGAGAGAGAGTTATGTGGCGCCCTGGACAAGCCAGGGGCCACAGAGCACAACACCCACAACACCCCACACTCCCAGCAGGCACACCGAGGTCAGACACAAAACCCTTGTTGCCTTCCTCCAGGGGCTGATGTTCACACCAGGGGGTGGGCCAGGCAGTTGGTCCCACCCACCGAGGAGTTCACAGTCCTGGAGGCGGGAAAGGAGTCAGATGAGTTTTGACAGTGAAAGTGGAAGGAGGAAAAGTGTAGTAGTGGAGCAACTAACTGATGGCGTCCGGGTGTGTGGCCCGGGCGGTACAGCAAGGTTGGCAGACGGTAGTGACCGTCTGCAGGAGTGGCGTATCTGAGTTACCGTAAGGACCGTGTACCGGACCGGTACACGAAGAGAAGTCAGCACCATCTGGCAGGGGCTTACGGACCCCGGCAAGGCTAGGAGTCGCCATAAATTTGCCGAATCCGTTAGTGAAGGGGACCTCCTGGGTTTCCAAACAGCCAAGTCCCGACAGAAGGCAACAGTCCAACCAACAGAGGGAGACACCGCCACCACCAAGGCAACCGTTTCTCAGGGCCAGAGCCTGTGGGCAAAGAGGGGCTCCTCCAGCCCATATCCAAGCTGGGGAGCGGGTTACCCGTGGGAACCCATCGGAACCATCAACCGTACATAGGTGCAGGGAAAAGCAGTCACCATCAACCTGCCAGGAGAAACAACACCGCAACCGTCTGCGGGACCCGTCCATCCAGCCGAGTGTTTTACCGAGAACTGTGTCTTCATCATTGGGCTGAGTGAGTACCACCGTGCCGTGCGGCACAGGGCTGCCCCCGCGACCCTGCACCTCACCAGGCCCCGTAACCCGCCTGCCACCCATCCCTACCCCATCACCGGGCCCCGGGACAACCAATTCCCCTACCCACGGAGGGGAGAACTAACAACAAAGCTGCTCCCTGTCACTGCTCCTGGGATCCCCGTCCAGAGCAGCGGTGGTGTCACCATTATCACCACAACCGTGGGTGGCGTCACGGACAATAAATCCCCACAATCAATCCCCTTTTCACTCACGGGCGAGGAACGGCGCTCGAGTCCCCGGGATCCGGCCCACCGCTCGAGCCACCACCGAGCAGCAGCAGCCGCAGCAGCAGCGGCCGGACCCGAGCAGTGGGAGAGCGCAGTTGAAAAAACACCTAGCTCCATCTAGTTCAACCTTCCTCTGCAAATTCTACATTTTGTCCCTAAAGCCCGCTTTACACACTACAATATATCTTACGGTGTCGGCGGGGTCACGTCGTAAGTGACGCACATCCGGCATCGTAAGGTACATTGTAGTTTGTAACAGCTACGTGCGATTGCGAATGAACGGTAAAATGTTCATCGTACGCACGTCGTTCATTCCTCATCAATTGAACGTCAGGTTGTTCATCGTACCCGGGGTAGCACACATCACAGTGTGTGACACCCCGGGAACGATGAACAGATTTTACCTGCGTCCTGCAGCTCCCGGACCACAATGCGGAAGGAAGGAGGTGGGCGGGATGTTTATGTCCCGCTCATCTCCGCCCCTCCGCTTCTATTGGCCGGCTGCCGCGTGACGTTGATGTGACGCCGAACGTCCCTCCCACTCCAGGAAGTGGACGTTCGCCGCCCACAGCGAGGTCGTATGGACGGGTAAGTGCGTGTGACGGGGGTTAATCGTTTGTGCGGCACGTTCAACAAAATTGAACATGCCGCACATACAATGGAGGTGGTTACGATCGCATACGATATCGTATGCAGAATCGTAACATGTAAAGCAGGCTTAAGTCATTTATAACCAACAATGTTGTGTGTACTGAGGAAATCATGGCTGTCACACTGTGACGGGTTCTCCAGCTTTTGAAAATGCTGGCCGCACATTATTCCATCTCATATTCCCTGCTTCCCCCGCCTACCGGCGCCTATGATTCGTTGCAGTTAGACACGCCCCCATGCTGAGTCACAGCTGTTTTACTGCAACCAATCAAAGCCACTGGTGGGCGGGTCTATATCGTGTAGTAAAATAAATAAGTAATTTAAAACAACAACGTGCGTTCCCCCCCAAATGATACCCAGCCGAGGTAAGCGCACAGCAGTGGGCTGGTATTCTCAGGCTGGGGAGGGCGAGGGTCTTGGTTATAGCCCCCCTCTCGCAGCCGAGAGTACCAGCCCGCCGTTGTCCCGAGAATGTCGCATCCATTAGATGCGACAGTCCCGGCGTGTCACCGGCCCTTCCCGATTGCCGTGATGCGGTGTCAATCAGGGTAATAAGGAGTAAATAGCAACTAAGAATTCTAAAGGCTCCGTCACACTAAGCAACATCGCTAGCAACATCGCTGCTAATGAACAACTTTTGTGACGTTGCTAGCGATGTCGCTGTGTGTGACATCCAGCAACAACCTGGCCCCTGCTGTGAGGTCGTTGGTTGTTGCTGAATGTCCTGGGCCATTTTTTAGTTGTTGCTGTCCCGCTGTGAAGCACAGATCGCTGTGTGTGACAGCGAGACAGCAACAACTAAATGTGCAGGCAGCAGGAGCCGGCTTCTGCGGAGGCTGGTAACCAATGTAAACATCGGGTAACCAAGAAGCCCTGTCCTTGGTTACCCGATATTTACCTTTGTTACCAGCCTCCGCCGCTCTCACTGTCAGTGCCGGCTCCTGCTGTGTGCACATTTAGCTGCAGCACACATCGGGTTAATTAACCCGATGTGTGCTGTAACTAGGAGAGCAAGGAGCCAGCGCTAAGCAGTGTGCGCTGCTCCCTGCTCTGTGCACATTTAGCTGCAGCACACATCGGGTAATTAACCCGATGTGTGCTGTAACTAGGAGAGCAAGGAGCCAGCGCTAAGCATTGTGCGCTGCTCCCTGCTCTGTGCACATTTAGCTGCAGCGCACATCGGGTAATTAACCCGATGTGTGCTGTAACTAGGAGAGCAGGGAGCCAGCGCTCAGTGTGCGCTGCTCCCTGCTCTCTGCACGTGTAGCTCCGTGCGGTGGTAACCAAGGTAAATATCGGGTTGGTTACCCGATATTTACCTTAGTTACCAAGCGCAGCATCTTCCACGCTGCGCTGGGGGCTGGTCACTGGTTGCTGGTGAGCTCACCAGCAACTTCTGTAGCGACGCTCCAGCGATCCCTGCCAGGTCAGGTTGCTGGTGGGATCGCTGGAGCGTCGCAATGTGACATCTCACCAGCAACCTCCTAGCAACTTACCAGCGATCCCTATCGTTGTTGGGATCGCTGGTAAGTTGCTTAGTGTGACTGGACCTTTAATCCCTGCTTAATCCAGTTGTAGAAGTGTGAACAATAAGTTGTTGTGACCTTGTGGTACCACACCCACCAGAGGTTTCCCCAGAGTGGGACACACTCATAGCAGAGCAGCATTAATAGGGACTAGAATAGAATAAATGTAGGTCTGAAAAGTACTTTAGGTTTTATGTTGTAGCACCAAGGACTGTAAGGCAATAACCCATACCAAGCTGCCTCTAATGCTAAACTAGCCCTTTTTCAGCAACTCTCACTACAGTGAATGCAGCTAAGAGTGGTAATATTAAAGGATTTTTCTATGTTGAAGCAGTAAGGACTGTAAAGGCCACTTTACACACAGAGATAAATCTGCGGCAGATCTGTGGTCGCAGTGAAATTGTGGACAATCAGTGCCAGGTTTGTGGCTGTGTACAAATGCAACAATATGTCCATGATTTCACTGCAACCACAGATCTGCCAAAGATTTATCTCTGCGTGTAAAGTGGCCTTTAGGCAATAGTCACTGTCTAGATGCCTCTAATACACTATCCCTTCTCCAGCAGCTCTCTTTACACTAAATGAGGCTAACAGCAATATTATAGGAGAATAGAATAGATTACACTTATGCGGGCTTCACACGGTACGATCTATTGTGCGATTGCACGAGCGGTCGTACCCGACCCCGTCGTTTGTGCGTCATGGGCAATTAGTTGTCCGTGGAGCACAAAGTCGTTAAACCGCCATCACACGTACTTACCTGCTGAGCGACCTCGCTGTGGGCGGCGAACATCCACTTCCTGAAGGGGGAGGGACGTTCGGCGTCACAGCGACGTCACACAGCGGCCGGCCAATAAAAGCGGAGGGGCGGAGATGAGCGGGACGTAAACATCCCGCCCACCTGCTTCCTTCCGCATTGCCGGCAGGAGCCGTGGGATGCAGGTAATCTGTGTTCATCGTTCCCAGGGTGTCACACGGAGCGATGTGTGCTGCCCCGGGAACGATGAGCAACCGGCGCCATTTTAATTAAACGAGATTATGAAACCAAGCGACGAGTACACAACTCTAGATTTGTGAGTGATTCTGCTTGGAGGTGTCACACAGCCCGATGTCGCAAGCGATGCCGGATGTGCGTCAAAAAAACCTTGACCCTGACGATCTATCGCACGATAGATCGTCTCGTGTAAAGCACCCTTAAGGTTATAATCTCTGCCTAGATGCCTCTAATACACTTAAACGCAGCTAAGAGCAGTATTATTAGAGAAGAGACTAATTATTTTTTACGTTGCAGCAGCAAGGACTGTAAGGCAATAATCAATCTAATATGCTATGCCTTCTCTAGCAGTTCTCCTTGAACTGTTTACAGAGTACAGTCTGCTGAGCATGGTGTCACCAGGTCTTATATAGATCCGATGACACGATGCGGCTAGCCTGTCACAGTAATGTCAGTAGCCAACATGACTGCGGCATTACTGTGATTGGCAGGCAATCCCAGCATGTTTAGTGGTAAATAAACAATGTGAAACATGCATAGCGCTCAAGCACCAGGGATACTCAATCGAGTATCGAGCAGTGGCGACCACGCTTACCCTTCAATATTGATTACTGGTATTGTAGTAAAATAGTAAATTGCCTGTAGCCTTTTCTGCTATTTCTACATAACAGATCAATTTTTGTCTTCTATTCCTGGTATCTAATGAAGTGCGCTGTGCTTTTTTCATGCTTTTCTGTTATTGTTAACCACATGATCAGGAACATTTTTCATATTCAATAGGTATTATGCAGTTTTTCATGTTTTGCTTGTGGGTCTCATTTAATACAATGAACAACTTGGGGGGGGGGGGGAGAGAGAAGAACATTTTCTACCATTAATAACAGCTACAAGGCACAAGTGTGTACAATTCATTATGAGACATGGGTAATGGAAATTGATTAAGTCTTTTAAGTGCGCTTGTACACCTGCAGATCTAGTTTTGATTTTGTGATGCCGTTTTTCAAGTCAAAACCAGACATGAATCATAAAGGAGGAGAAAAGTATAAAATACAACTACATTTCCTTGGGAAACATTTTTTTTCTCCTCTTTTTCCAAGAACCATAACTTTTTATTTTTTTGGTAATACAGCCATATGAATGCTTATTCTTTGCGGGATGACTTATACTTTTGATTGACACCATTCAGTGTATAAGCTTTATTACATGCAGAAGATGCCTGTAAGTTGCTGTGAACAATAAAGAAAAAAAATGACATCGGCTCCCACCTATTTTTGATAAACAACAAGCAAGTAAAGCAGACAACTGTGGGCTAAAGGCCTAAGCTGTCAGCTTTACCTTGGCTGGTTATCAATAATAAAAGGGATCCCACACAATGTTTGCTTATTATTTAAATAAATGATTAAAAAAATGTTTTCACCCCAATTTTTTATAACTTGCCAAGGTAAAGCAGACAGCTGAGGATTGGTATTATCAGGCTGGGAAGGCCCATGCTTACTTGGCCCTTCCCTGCCTAAAAGAAGCAGCCGGCAGCCACCCTAGATCTGGCGCATCCATTAGATGTGCCAATTCTGGTACTATGCCCTGCTTGTCATGATAAAGACCATTATCTGCCACTTTGGTTTCATCCATTTCCAGCCTGGTCATATCAGGGGTTAACTCCTCCCTTCCTCACTCTGGTTTCGGGACACCATAACCTGGTGCTCCACCTCTGGTTCAGTGGAAGTGATAGTTTATGCTCTGCAGCGTGTATTACTGGCTCTGATGAGTTACCTGATCTGTCCTGCTACCCGATTCTGACCAGTACCCTCTTCCATCCATCCATCTGTCCCGGTCCCTGACTACCCACTCCTGTCTACTGTGTATCCTTCCCTGTCTGTCTTATCTCAGTCCTGATCTATTTGTCCTCCTCCCTTGTTTATACTTGGACTTCCCGGCATCTGACTTATATCCACATTCCTGACCTCAACCTCCGTCTCTCCCTTTGGCTGTATCTGTGACTTCTCGGCTTCTGATTCTCGGCTATCACCTGACCATGATTTGTCTATCCCTGTGCCATTGATGAGATCTCCTGCTGCTAACCCAGTATTCTGACTACTCTATTGCCCTTTGGTGGTTTATCTATTAACTGAACTCTGAAGTTACATTGCTTGTAACTTCAGCTTCTCCTAGTGCAGCGTGACACTGCTATTCCCTATTGCAATGATGTGGTGGCAATTGAGGTAATCCTTTTGGGGTTGATGTCAGCTGGCAGGTAAGGAATTTCTCATGAGCTTGAGAAATTCTGGGCTGCTGCTGGACTTTTGTTATGAGAATGTTCTCAGAACAGAGCTCCATAGGAAATGATGGGTGTCATGGCACATTACACCATTGAATTACATTGGAACCTCGAGGATTTCATTTTAATTAACAAATTGTTGAACCAGAGAGTGTGGGGGAGTGTTTCTTCAAAAACAATTTTTTCCTGTGCATGCTTTTTTAAACTCTATACTTACTAGGTTAGTAATGGGGGTGTCTGAAAGATGCCTATCCATTACTAAACCCTGGGCTTGAAACCAGCTGTCAATTCACAGCTGACATCAAACCCAATAGTAATTTATGGATTGACATCACACCAGGGCAGTCAGAAAGAGCCAACACAGTGCCAGACTTGGCGCAACTAATGGATGCGCCACTTCTGGGGCGGCTGCAGGCTGCTATTTTTAGGCTGGGAAGGCCTAAAGAATTTTCAAAACAGGAGCCTATCATTTACAAAATGTAAAATTTGAGTTGATTAAATTTACATCTTAAATAAAATACATTCACTGTATATGGTACAATAGTAGATTAGAGGGGAAATCCATGGCTAGAGACCCTGCGCTGTCCCTTATCCCAGAGGTAAGCTTGTTGGTAGCTAGGTCTGGACCGCCAGTGTGACCCTAAAGGCTACTTTACACACTGCGATATCGGTCCCGATATCGCTAGTGTGGGTACCCGCCCCCATCTGTTGCGCGACACGGGCATATCGCTGCCCGTGCCGCACAACATCGCCCAGAGCCGTCACACATACTTACCTGCCCGGCGACGTCGCTGTGACCGGAAAACCGCCTCCTTTCTAAGGGGGCGGTCCGTGCGGCGTCACAGCGACGTCACTGAAGCGTCACTGAACCGCCGCCCAATAGCAGCGGGGGGGGCGGAGATGAGCGGGACGTAACATCCCGCCCACCTCCTTCCTTCTGCATAGCGGCCGGGAGGCAGGTAAGGGGAGCTTCCTCGTTCCTGCGGCGTCACACGCAGCGATGTGTGCTGCCGCAGGAACGAGGAACAACTTCGTTACTGCTGCAGTAACGATTATTAAGAATGGACCCCCATGTCGCCGATTAGCGATTTTGCACGTTTTTGCAACGATGCAAAATCGCTTATCGGTGTCACACACAACGGCATTGCTAATGCGGCCGGATGTGCGTCACAAATTCCGTGACCCCAACGACTCCGCACTAGCGATGTCGCAGCGTGTAAAGCCCCCTTAACTCAGGCCCCAACCCTGATCTAACACCCCCTCTTCCCCAGCCCAAGAGAGGGCCGAGAGCGGAGAAGCAAACCCCACAAATACCACAGACAGGGGAAAAATCAAAACACATGCACACTGCAATCAGACACAGGGGAGAAACAATACGTGCCCAGGGAGAAATAAAACACAGGGAGGAAATAAATTACCAACAGGGATCTTTCCACACCACATAGGAAAGCACACAACAGATCAACAGGCTCTGGATCACTATAATAAGGACTGGTATCGCTGAAGCAATGCCGAGCTATATTCGGGGAGGAACAACTGAATCCAATACCTTATAAAGAATGATGGTGGCTGTGAGTGGTCACACCAGTCTGAGCTCCTAGCACCAGTTCACTAGACTGGAGAGCATTGAAGCTAAATCAGCCGATGCCCGAGTCAGGCTGAGCAACTAAGAGACCTCAGGTTGCTTGTCAGACTCTGTGGCAGTTTAAAAATAGTCTGATGCCACCATGACACCCAGAGAGTGCAAAGCCAAACACCGCTTGACACTGCCAGTAAATTATAACCCACCATGAAAAGTAATGAACCTATGACCATAGAAAGTTAAAGTTCTGAATCGGGGAATATATAATGATGAGTGTGCATTGATGTCGGTTTACAATTTTTTTGGAACTTTCTTAAAGGTACAGGGCTCCATGCAAAATCTGTAGGGTCCTATTGATAATTCTAGTGTTTTCCTTTGTGGTTAGGTACAGATGAGCATCTGAGAAATCATCCAAGTTTCATCCTAAAATTTATAAAAATTTTCAGCTGACTTTCACCATTGTGCTGTACGTATGTCAGCTTCTTACGTATGTGTGCGATCCGTTTTCATAGACCTATATTATAAATTCTACATGTACAAACGCAGTTTCCTAGGATAATAATGGAAATGTATCCGTAAAAATCGGTTTATCTGTGTGGGATCCGATTTTCTTGTATTTAGAAGGGATGATTCAGAAGAGAATAGAGCATGCTGCGTTTTTTTCTCACGAAGAGTTGGACCAAGAGAAAGATGGTTCATCTGAAGAGTCCTATTGTACAACATAGCGGTCAACGTGCTGTCCATCTGCTTTTGGATCAAAAATCGGACAACACACAACAAATATATACAATTATCTGCCCGAGCCTTTTGCTAAAAGGGACTTTGGGTCCCTCAGACACCCCGCCTTCCCGGCTTGGATGTGGCTGTTACAATATCTGTGGCATGCAATGTTATAATTAACACCATTTCGAATTTTGAATATAAAATTGGAAAACTCCCATCGACTGCAATGGGTCTCTAATGCCATTCAAGCAATCAACTGTTTGCTATATAAATGTTTAACCCCTTCACCACCAGGCGATTTTCCATTTTTTCCTCCCTTTCTTCCAAGATCCATAACATTTTTTATTTTTCCATCAAATGCGGGACGAGCTGAATGTCCCACACTTCTGGTCATGCGCACTAGACCTGTCTGAAGCCACACCTGGCTTCATACTGTGCATAACCGGAAATGCGAGGCATTCAGCTCAGCATTGACCGTGGTACAGGTACATGCATCACCGCTGGTGACGCTGCATTGAATAGCACCCTTGTGGGCGTGCAAACAGGCTATGAGGGCAGCTAGTCAAGGGAAGTATCACCCTCATGACTAATCGCTGGCCTCGTTAGCATATTATAAAGAATCTTTAGAAAGACTTTTTCTAAAGATCTCTTTATCTATGCACTAAATATAGGGACAGTTAGGCAGGGATTAGAACTATGCTTATGGTTTTGGGTGCATATTGGACCTGACAGTGTCATGATCCAGGCCAGTATCTTCCACTGTAGTATCTCCCAGCTATTGCCTACTTATATCAGGGGTTAATTTCTCCCTGCCACCTTCTGGTTTCTGGAACGCTATATCTGGGTGCTGCACCACTGGTTCAGTGCCAGTGATAGTCTATGTCTCAGGGTACGGTTTCACTTATACAGCTTCCAATTTAAGACTATCGAAAGTGATACGCTTATGACCCTCTGCTGTATGCGTCAGCCGAGGGTCATGCAACTGTGATGCGATCTTGCGATCGGTCACAGCTGCGGAGAAGAGGGGGGGAGCACTTTCTCCCCATTTCCTCTGCTGTCTGTCTCTGCGTACATCACACTGCAGTCGCATGACATGTGAGTGTAGTGCGATGTTTCACACGCTCCCGTAGACTGATATGGGCGTGCGTGACTCGAGACTCGCTACCAAACACAGTATGCTGCGATTCATTCCGCATGCCGCTGTGGTATGAGAAATCACAGATGGACACTGCCCCATAGTATTGGACTGGTGCGAGTGCAATTCAATGTTTTCGGATTCCACTCGTCCGTACAAATCTCAAGTGGAACCGTACCCTCATAGTGTGTGTGTGAAAACTCACATACTGTACACATTAGAAAACTTGCAATACCGTTCATGGCCACAATACATTTATGGCGCTGTGTCACAGCCAACAAAAGGGGAAATTCAATCACCTGATCGATGCAGGTGTCAAAAGACAGAACAATAGTATATCGTGTGGATAGGTCATCAATATTAAATCACAGAAATCACCTCTGATGTGTTTACGCCAAAAACATGTAAGGAAATTATCTCCTATAATTGCAACACTATGGAATAATATATTTATTGTGCAAAATCTTATGTGATGGGAGAAGAACCAGTTTATGGCACGGCTACACTACAAGACATCAATATTTTCTTTAAGTAGAGGATCTTTCGGCTAAGTCTTTTCCTTTTTTCATATATTATAAGCCCTTTGAAAATGTTCTGTTTTATCACACTCTGCATATAAAAGTACATTGTTTATCTGTCAGTCATAGAAAAGGATAAAATATATCTGCTTTACTCTCACAAGGCTTAAAGTACAAGAAAACATCAGTCGAATACAGTGATCAACATGCACAGAGCAAGACGATTTAATCTACTTTAGCAATGAAATGATAAAGCTGTTCTTCATCTAAGTCACTTCCCGTATGGATGTTTCAGCTTCTGATGTAGCATGAGGTTCAGTTTTTTCCGCTGGCTATAGTCATTCCCAGAAATAGGACTTTTAGCTCTCTTAAACATTAACCGAACATGTCTGATGCCCATGCTTTTTAAGACCACCCTTCAAGCCCAGTTGGCCATGTCCCCGGTCACAGAACAGTAGAAAGATGAGAGCTGCAGACGGAGGCACGATGGGGAAACGAAGGACTTCCTTCTTCAGCAGAGTCTTTGCGGTTTCGATTGGCCAAAATTATGGTGCTCTTCTGGGGAACGAGCACCTGGACAGGAAGTTTAGGGGTCCAGTGTTTAAAGAGAGGGGGCAGAAAGTTTCTGAAAGCAGAGCGAAAGCGTCTGGAGAGGAGGTTGTAGATCAAGGGGTTGACAGCCGAACTCAAATAGAAGAAGACTCCTAGGAGATGAAAAACGGACAAACAAGACATTAATGTCATCAATACTTAATTATTTTTTGACATACATTTTTGGGTTATGTTCTTTATGTGGAAATCATGTACAACCGTTATATCAATTCAGTGGAGAGGTGAGAGGTACTTCCATCCGCTCATTAGAAACAGACTCAAACAATGTGATGGGACTCAAAGGATGGACTTCAGAACATGGACGGGCTTTTCCAGCCAGCCACCTTAGATTCCATAAAATAACAAAACAGTAACATTCAACTTAATGATTTCCCACTGCTCCTGTGCCAATGTTACCCAACAAGTCTCGGTTCCTTCTGCTCCCGATATGAACTAAATGGTATGTCAGCCTGGGATAGCTAGACGGGGAAGAATAAAGATCTGAGGGGCACCAGAATCGTCATAGGAGCAGTGGCAGATTGTTAAAGGGAATCAGTCATCAGATAGTCCCCACTAAACTACGGCCACCACCAGTGGGCTCTTATATACAGCATTCTAGAATACTGTATATAAGAACCCAGGCCACTCTGTATTACATAAAAAAACAGCTTTTATTATACTCACCTGCGGGGCGGTCTGGCCTGATGGGTGTTGCTGGTTTTGATCCAACACCTCCCATATTCTTATGATCGCCGTCCTTCTTCCCTGCTCATTTTGGATGATGCATCGTACATCAACCACACAATGTCTTCCATTGTGTTCCTACACAGGTGCACTTCACTCAACCCTGCTGAGGGCAGATCAAAGTATTATAATGTGCAGAAGCAGGGAAAGGCCAAAGACCGCCCGCGCGTGTGCACTACAATACTTTGATCTACCCTTGGCAGGGCAGAGAGAAGTGCACAGATTCATGAGTGCAATGGAGGGCTTTGTGTGGGTGACATAGGATGCATCCTCAACCTGGAGCAGGGAAGGAGGACAGTCATCACAAAAAGATAGGTGGAGCTGGATCAAGACTAGGGACATCTATCGGACCAGACCGCCACCTGGTGAGTATAATAAAACTATTTTTTTATGTTATACAGAGTGACCTGGGCTCTTATATACAGTATTCTAGAATGCAGTATACACTGTGTGCAGAATTATTAGGCAAATGAGTATTTTGATCACATAATAATTTTTATACATGTTGTCCTACTCCAAGCTGTATAGGTTTGAGAGCCAAGTACCAATTAAGTAAATCAGGTGATGTGCATTTCTGTAATGAGGAGGGGTACGGTGTAATAACATCAACATCCTATATAAGGTGTGCTTAATTATTAGGCAACTTCCTTTCTTTTGGCAAAATGGGTCAGAAGAGAGATTTGACGGGCTCTGAAAAGTTCAAAATTGTGAGATGTCTTGCAGGGGGATGCAGCAGTCTTGAAATTGAAAAACGTTTGACGCATGATCACCGAACAATCAAGCGTTTTATGGCAAATAGCCAACAGGGTGGCAAAAAGCGTGTTGGGCAAAAAAAAAATCACAGAATAACTGCCCATGAATTGAGGAAAATCAAGCGTGAAGCTGCCAAGATACCATTTGCCATCAATTTGGTCATATTTCAGAGCTGCAACGTTACTGGAGTATCAAAAAGCACAAGGTGTGCCATACTCAGGGACATGGCCAAGGTAAGGAAGGCTGAAAAACCACCACCTCTGAACAAGAAACATAAGATAAAACATCAAGACTGGGCCAAAAAATATCTTAAGACTGATTTTTCAAAGCTTTTATGGACTGATGAAATGAGAGTGACTCTTGATGGGCCAGATGGATGGGCCAGAGGCTGGATCAGTAAAAGCCAGAGAGCTCCACTCCGACTCAGGCGCCAGCAAGGTGAAGGTGGTGTACTGGTATGGGCTGGTGTGCTGCCCCCACTCCAGTAGCAGCCGGGCTGCTTGGATCCGGACCCGCGGTGTGGCTCGAGGGACTCTCCGGACCCGGGGGTCACGCGGACACTCCAAAAAAAAGGGGACATATTTATACTGGATTTGCCGTAGTCAGATTGTGACGCCACCCACGGTGTGTGGTGAAGTATGGCACCACCGCTGCTGCTGTGGGACACCCGGGGCGATGGGATGGCAGCTGGTTGTTAACCCCTCTGTGGGTAGGGATGGTTGCCCCGGGGACCCGGTGAGTTTGTGCAGGGGGCGGTGATGGCGGTGCGCCTGGTCAGACCAGGGAGTTTCAGCTTACTCACGGTTAAAGAAATCAGACAAGTCCAGTACTTAACCAAGGTGCTGGTGGCTGGCCGCCGTGGCCGGTTGTACTCTGGTCCCCCACCTGGGCTGGTGGTCTGTGTCACTTTCCTCTGCACTGTGTTGTGTTGGACTTCCCGGTGTGGAACACGGGAGTCCGCTCCCGGTACTATTGTTGGGAGCCGTGCCCGCTGACGCTGACCCGTGGTATCTTAATGGGTGTTGCAGATACCCTATCCCCCTCGGTAGGTGGTTGTCTGCTTTTGGGACTTTGGTTGGGACAGGACCTATAATCCTGCCCTCAATTGGTTAATTAGCTAGGCCGTTGGTTCCGGTCCTGGCTTCAAGGTCCAAGTACCCCCTCTGTGCACGATTTACGGGTCGGTTCTCCGGTGTCAGTACCGGCGGGCTCCAACCCTGCCACAGTCCACCTCGGATCTCCGGCAGCCATCTTCCCGTCTCCTGCTAGACACGAACCACCGTCTGCCAACTAGCCAATGCACCAGGACTCCAACTCCGGCGCCTCTGCACTTGAGCTTCACACTCGAATCTCTCACTTCAACTGCAGACTTAGACTAGACTAGACTAACTGTTTTCCCGCCCCGGGCTCTCCAGACCCCTAGGTGGGCGTTTTCCATCTGCTCGGTCCCGCCCACTGGTGTGCTCGTCTTTCCCGGGGGGGTTGACTAGGGTTTCAGGTCGGCTGATGTAACCCTGTGAGGGAAGGTGTTATGCGGGGGTCTATGTGTGTGTGACTACCTGGTTTTGCCAGGGCGTCACACTGGTATCATCAAAGATGAACTTGTGGGACCTTTTCGGGTTGAGGATGGAGTGAAGCTGAACTCCCAGACCTACTGCCAGTTTCTGGAAGACAACTTCTTCAAGCAGTGGTACAGAAAGAAGTTGGTATCATTCAAGAAAAACATGATTTTCATGCAGTACAATGCTCCATCACATGCATCCAACTACTCCACAGTGTGACTGGCCAGTAAAGGTCTAAAATATGAAAAAATAATGACATGGCCCCCTTGTTCACCTGATCTGAACCCCATAGAGAACCTGTGGTCCCTCATAAATGTGAGATCTGCAGGGAGGGAAAACAGTACATCTCTCAGAACAGTGTCTGGAGGCTGTGGTGGCTTCTGCACGCAATGTTGATCGTAAACAGATCAAGCAATGACAGAATCTATGGATGGTCGGCTGCTGAATGTCATAAAGAAAGGAGACTATATTGGTTACTAATTTTTTGGGGTTTTGTTTTTGCATGTCAGAAATGTTTATTTCTAAATTTTGTGCAGTTATATTGGTTTACCTGGTAAAAATAAACAAGTGAGATGGGAATATATTTGGTTTTTATAAAGTTGCTTAATAATTCTGCACAGTAATAATTACCTGCACAGATATCCCCCTAAGATAGGCAAATCTAAAAAAAAAACCACTCGGGGCCATGATGGTGACATCTATTCCAGGATGGTTTCATTATGTCAGACCCCATCCTGGAATAGATGTCACCATCATGGCCCCAAGTGTTTTTTTTTTTAGATTTGGCTATCTTAGGAGGATATCTGTTCATGCAGGTAATTATTACTGTGCAGAATTATTAGGCAACTTTATAAAAACCAAATATATTCCCATCTATACCAGGATGGCACCATGATGGGGACATATATACCAGGATGGGGATATATATACCAGGATGGGGTCAGTATGTGGATATGTACCAGAATGGGTCATGATGGGAATATGTATACCAGGATATAGCCATAATAGGATCATACACCAGGATGGGGCCTCGATGGAGACATCTATACCAGGATGAGGCAACATATACCAGGATGGACCATGATGGGGACATATATACCAGGATGGGGTAATATATTCCAAGATATTACCATGATGAGGTCATACACCAGGATGGGGGATAAATTTGCCGGCACGTGGCCCAGGATGAGGGACATTAGTACAGGATGGGGGTCAGTACTACACAATGAAGGGGGAGGGGGGCCACTCATATGTCTTTATAGGATATTGAACGCTACAGCGGCCCATACATCTGACCAACATGTGGGGGGTCCCAGGCTCAAACCTTGCACCGGGCCCATCAGACTCTAGTTACGCCACTGCATACACACATATGAGAGCTTATTCCGAAATCATTTAAAACATGGAGTATACTTTATGCTTTCCTTTTATATCTATTGCAGTAGAGCAAAGACACAAAACCAAAAGTTATTACAGCTGTCCTGAGAAATATAAATGTCACAGTAGTACGTCCTTCATAAAGGAATGACATGTAATGTGCCGTTTGTCTAATATTGTTAACTTCTAATAAAAAGAGCTCGTCACTACATGCCAACATAATTCTTGTGATTTCGACCGCGATTCAGACAATATCCATTCCTGACATCTTTTTTTCATTAAATATTAATAACAGCTTCACATGATGAGCGACATCTGCCATGAAATGACACATACAGGAAGACTGGCACAATTTCCACTTCTGCACAATTACGTGGAAAGGATGAGCGAGTCTCTGGGTCCCCGGATACTGGAAGGGTCTGGATACAAATTTACTTACATCAATGTCTGTCTGGATTCAGAGGTCAAGAATAAAAGGTTCTGATGATGATTCATTAAGGGTATGTACACATTTTCAGTATTTGTAGCAGATTTTTCTGATGCAAAAACCCAAAATGTTGGCTTGAAAAATGGCGCGTAAAATGACACTTTTTTTACATGTTTTTGTATACATGTTTTATGTAGTACATTGATAGGGATCTAACAATAGGTGTTGTCACAATGATACAATGAAGATGTCACGGGATTAAATACGGAAGACAAAACTGCCACTGATAACCCCGAAGGATCTTCACCGGATGATGTGATACAATAGAGAACTATTGTGTATCTTATTCATCGCTGCAAAGCTCTATCATACAAAGAAGAAGCCATATATCAACATAATCCCGAAACGCTGCCGTCCCGAAACTCATTTAAAATGGACTCAGGCAAAATGGAAAACTGTTCTGTGGTCAGATGAAAAAAAAACTTGAAATTCTTTATGTTTATGAATATCATGGATGCCATGTCCTGCAGACTGAAGAGGGGGACCATCCAGCTTGTTATCAGCACTCAGTTCCTCCATCTCTGATGATATGGGGTTGCATTAATGCCCATAGTATAGGAAGCTTAAGGCTGCTTTACACCTTACGATTGTGCATACGATATCATATGCGATCGTACCCGCCCCCATCGTATGTGCGGCACATTCAATTTGTTGAACGTATCGTACAAACAATTATTTCCCGTCACACACACTTACCTGCAAATACGACCTCGATGTGGGCGGCGAACATCCACTTCCTGGGGTGGGAGGGACGTTCGGCGTCACAGCGACGTCACGTGGCATCCGGCCATTAGAAGCGGAGGGGCGGAGATGAGCAGGACGTAAACATCCCACCCACCTCCTTCCTTCCGCATTGCCGGCGGGAGCCGCGGGACGCAGGTAAGATCTGTTCATCGTTCCCGAGGTCTCACACACAGCGATGTGTGCTACCCTGGGTACGATGAACAACCTGAAGTTCAATTTTTAGTAATTGAACGACGTGCATGCGATCAACGTTTTAACGTGCAATCGCACGGAGGTTTCACATGCTACAATGTAACTAACGATGCCGGATGTGCGTCACTTACGACGTGACCCCGCCGACACATCGTTAGATAAATTGTAGCGTGTAAAGCCCGCTTTACATATGCAAGGAGCTACGACTGCCGAGCATAATATAAAGATTTTAGACCAACAATTTCACAATGACTATGGGATATCAGATAATCGGGGCTCCTAGGCTGTCCCTCAACTAGGGGGCCCTATGTTATCTCTAATTTCAGGGATACTCCTGATGGTGGAAAGGCCTGAGTCTCCTTCCTGGCCCGGCTTCTGACCTGTGATGATCTGATTTCCCCTTCCCCAGGGAGGGACGGGACATGAGTGTGATGAAACCACAGATAAAGACAGACATGGGAAACCAAAACTCTAGCACATAGCACACACACACAGGTAAAGACAATAAGAGATTCAGGAGGAAAAATAAGAGCAGGAAGGAACAGGGGTAAACTCCACAACTGCTCCAAGTAATGAACATAACTTTCATCAGTAAGTCTGGGATACCACACTTCACAGACCAACATAGTATAAACTATAGCTGGCATGGGTGGAAGGTTTCAACCTGCATAAAAAGGAGGGAGGAGATGTGATAGGCCTCCTCATAACATGTGACCAAAGGAACAAGCAAACTAGCAGATATTAATACTTGCTAGTCTGCCTATGAATCAGCACACAGCAGGTCGACAGACTAGTTTGTCTGTGTTGACCCTAGACACCAGAGAAACCATTAGACAGAGTGTCTGAATCTGCAAATACAGAGTCCCAATGTTAGTATGACAGTCGGCAAAACTCCGTGTAACAAACATATGCTCCATCCAGACAATGTCTATTTCAGGGAAGGCCTTGCATATTCCAGGAAGACAATACTGCCTTCATCACAACAGCATGGCTACACTAAATAAGAGTGTGGATGATGAACCTGCCGCCTGCAGTCCATAAAATTAATTCCTAGAAAACATTTGATGTATTATGAAATGATATATCCTGCAAAGATGACCTTGGATTGTAGAGCAACAAGTATCATACATCAGACAAGATTTGGACAATATTCCTCTCCCAAATCTCCAGCAATTGGTCTCCTCAATTCCCAGATGCTTACAGACTGTTGTAAAAAGAAGAGTGCAAGCTACACAATGGTAGATGTGGCCCGGGTACTACTTTTTTCAGATGTGTTGTTGACATCAATCTCTAAATGAGTTTTTTTTCTAATGAAATGGGACAATGTCCAACTTTCAACCTCTCATCTGTGCTCTATGTACCGTTGTGAATACTATATGTGTCACGGTCGTCTCCCTGCTGTTTAGAGCCTCTCTTTTCCATCTTGACTCCTCATTTAACGGAGTTTACTTTCTTTTCATGTCTCATGAGTTAAATGCCAGTTTTGTTGCCAGCATCTTTTAGCAGTGCAGGTCAGCTATAGCTGTTTTGAGCCCACGCCTCTTTAGGTTTAAATAGTGAGGCTTTCACAGCAGTCCTTGCTGTTGATAGAATTCATTCTATTCTGGCCATCCTGGTGGAAGGAGCTGCTGGGGAATTGTCCTGTGCCCATCCAACTTGTACTTTGGAGTCTGTCTGCAGTCGTGGATTTTGGTGTTTGTATCCTTCAGTGTCTGGCTTTCCTTTTCTCTCATTAGTGTAGCGGTGGGACTAGTGTCTCACTCCGGCCATCTCACTAGCTAGGGGTGATTGCAGGGCTAGTGAGGGATTAGGTATCTGGCTCAGCGACGGGCTGAAACACTGTGTATAGGGACCCTAGGAAGCTCAGGTAACTGCTTGAGGTGAGTTCAGGAGGTTTCCCCTTATCCATCTCCCTAGCCACAGCGTCCACCCTCATTAAAGTGCCCCTGGTCGGTGTCCCACCTTAGTGGTGTTTTTCGTAGTGTGCCAGACGCCCGTCGGTCTGAACACGTGTGTCACGCGGTAAATACATACCTCTCCTACTCTGTGCGTGACAATATGGCTATACGAAATTTCCAAATCTTTGCATTCATGTTTTCTTGACATTTTACACAGCGTCCCAACATTTTTGTTACTGGGGTTGTAGATAAATGCCATATAGACATTCATATATATTTAGTGTTGTTACTATATATCATATTTGAGGTTAAATGTGTTTTCTGTACCTAAATAAGAACATAATATGACACTGTGGAAATACAACCTCACAAAACAGATGTGGAGTCAGGACCAGCAACAAAGTTCATTGCATATCCCCAGAGGGCGAGGATAAAGTATAAGGTAATCATTTAGAGATGAACTGTATCCAGATCCTTTTCCTTGCTCTTCACCGGAGGCCAACATTTAGCAGGTGTCAAAGCATTTTTTTTATTTCAAAGATCGTCTGGCTTTTCATCAGATCTCAGACATTTAATCAAGACACGCTCCATATCAAGACGCCAGAGGGCTTAACGCATCTGAACCATTCTGTGCAGCGGCCAAAAATCTGCAAACAATGTCTGCATATGTGCGAGAATAGATTAAATGTAGTTACAGAGCAGTGACTTTGGAAATGATTCAATAATATGAAAAAAAAAGTAAATGTAAAGTTTCGGTGCCTTGAAAAACTATTGACACCCTGTGAATTTTTCCACATTTGGTTTCACATTACACCCACAATCTTAAATTTATTATATTGAGATGTTATGTCATATAACAATACAAAGTAGCAAGTATTTGTGAAGAACAAAGGAAATTATACTTTCTTTTCTAAATATTTTAAACATATAAATCTTGTGATGTAACTGTATATTCAGGCCTGTAGTCGGATACAATCCGGAGACCCAATTGCCTCCAGAAGTCACCTATTTAGTAAATTGAGTCCACCTGCATGTAATTTATTCTCAGTATAATTATAGCTGTTCTGTGAAGGCCTCCGACGTTTGTTTGAGGACATTAGAGATTAAAAAGCATCATGAGAACCAAGGAACACACTGGACAGGTCAGGGATAAAGTTGTAGAGAAGAGTAAAGCAGGGTTAGGTTATAAAGAAAATTGCCCAAGCTCTAAACATTTAAAGAAATCTTACTCCAATGAGGGCCTGGAGTAAAGGCCACTTTACACACAGCGACATCGCTAGCGATGTCGCTGGTGAAAGCACCCGCCCCCGTCAGTTGTGCGTCACGGGCAAATCGCTGCCATCACTAACACCCATCACACATACTTACCTACCTAGCGACGTTGCTGTGGCCGGCGAACCACTTCCTTTCTAAGGGGGCGGTTTGTGCGGCGTGACAGCGGCGCCACTAAGCGGCTGTCCAATAGAAGAGGAGGGGTGGAGATGAGCGGCTGTAACATCCCGCCCACCTCCTTCCTTCCTAATTGGCGGCGGCTGCAGGTACGATGTTGTTCCTCGTTCCTGCGGTGTCACACATAGCAATGTGTGCTGCCGCAGGAACGACGAACATCATTGTACCTGCAGCAGCAACGATATTTGAGATTAGAACGACTGGACAACGATCAACGATATGGTGAGTATTTTTGTATCATTGTATCATTTTATAATACTCACCTAACGGGGAGTACAGACTGGTCAGATGGGTGTCTCTGTTCTCCGATACCGGCACCTCCTCTTTCGGCCATCTTTGTCCTCTTTCTTCTGAGGCCTGGGTGCATGACAAGTCCTACATCATCCACACTAGCTTGATTGAGGTCCTGCGCAAGCGCACTACAATACTTAGATCTGCCCTGCTCAGGGCAGATCAAAGTGCGCCTGCGTAGGACCTCAATGCTGGCTAGTGTGGATGACGTAGGACGCGTCATGCACACAGGCTTCAGAAGGAGGAGGACAAAGATGGCCGAAAGAGGAGGCGCCGGTACCGGAGAACAGAGACTCCCAGCCAACCAGTCTGCACCACACCGCCCCTTAGGTGAGTATTATAAAGTAATTTTTATGTTCTACACAGCAGCCGGGACTCTTATATACAGCATATTATAATGCTGTATATAAGAGCTCAGTGGTAGTGACCGCAGCTTATAGGCCCCAAATCTGGTGACAGGTTCCCTTTATTGAAAGTCAGCCAATTTCAATTACTTTATGACATCATGTATGTAAATTACAATTTTTTTAGATTAAAATGTATATGAGGAAACTTACCAGAAACAACATGGATGAGATTAAACACATTGGCAAGAGGTTCAGTCCAATCCACAACAAAACTAAAGAAAAGTCGGTCCACGTGGAAGGGCGCCCAACAGATGCCGAAGACCAGGACTAACACAACTATAAAAAAAAGGCAAAAATTAGTATGTAAAAAAGAGTACGGTTTAACCTTATACCTGATTGTTCCGGAATGTTCCACAAGGACATTCAAAGTGACGGCAGAAGATTATATTTTCCCCATGGAGGGAAGTACAAAGCCATCCTGGTGCATTATTACTCTATTTCTCTTATAATGATATATGACTCGGTAATATTAAATCTGTTCTTGCTCTGTCTATTAAGAAAGAAGTGGTTATCAGCAGAGGATATTACAACTGATAGAAAGCAATTCTGCCTTCTTATGAAATCCCCCCGACGCTGCCTTTCTTTTTTATTATTTTTATTTTTTTTATTTTTATTTACATCATATCAGAAGTGGTAACATTACAACTGCAAAATATCATGGGAGAACGGGGTAATTGCTTCAAGCCCTGGATCAGTATAGTATTTTTATTTTAGCGCTTTATGGAGGTATTTTATGGTAATATTATTTGACACTTTATTACATTATTACATCTGAATTTGTAATACAAACTGCATACATTATTAAGTAGATCTCTTAGAACTAATGATGTTGGTGTAATTTCTCTGCAAAGTAGGGGCGTGACGATCATGGTCGCACAGGGTGCAACAGAAACCAGGCTGTGCTGGATGGGGCCCATCAATGCCAGCGGCTATTTCAGTTGTATGTGTGTACGAGAACGACCATTCATCTGAAATGTATTGCAACGCAGAGACCCACGGGATCTCTGCTCAGTAATACATGCCACTGGACAATTAGGGGTACTTTGCACGTTGCGACATCGCTACTGCGATCTCGTCGGGGTCAAATCGAAAGCGACGCACATCTGGTGCCGGTAACGACGTCGCAACGTGTAAAGCCTAGAAGCACCGATAAACGATCGCAAAAGCGTCGAAAATCGGTGATCTGTGTAGTGCCGGTCATTTCCATAATTTAGCTGCAGCGACAGGTACAATGTTGTTCCTCGTTCCTGCGGCAGCACACATCACTGTGTATGAAGCCGCAGGAGCGAGGAACACCTTCTTACCTGCGTCCCGCCTGCAATGAGGAAGGAAGGAGGTGGGCGGGACGTTTACGTCCCGCTCATCTCCGCCCCTCCGCTTCTATTGGCCGCCTGCCGTGTGACATCGCTGTCCTAAGGGGGCGGGTCGCCGGCCAGAGTGACTATCGCGCTTGGCATCGCTACAATCGGCTAGCGATGTCGCAGCGTGCAAAGTGCCCCTTAGAGTTTGGCGGCTGACATCTCCAAAGTTAGTCATAGGTAACACATGTCAGTGACGTCATATGTTACCCATTGCTTGTTTGGGAGACATTATACCAGGAAGGGATCCAGGTTGGAGGACATCTAACTAGGAATGGGGCCTATGATGGAGCGCATTATACCAGGATGAGGGACATTATACCAGGAAAGGGAGATATTATTCCAGGAAGGGGCCAAGGATGGAGGGCATTATACCAGGATAGGCGACATTATTCCAGGAAAGGGAGACATTAAACCAGGATGGGGCCCAGGGTGGAGGACATTATACAGGAAGGGGCCTAGGATGGAAAACATTATACCAGGATGGGGGACATTTTACCAGGAAAGGGAGATATTATACCAGGAAGGGGCCCAGGATGGAGGGCATTACACCAGCATAGGGGACATTATTCCAGGAAAGAGAGACATTAAACCAGGATGGGGCCCAGTGTGGAGGACATTATACCAGGAAAGGGAGATATTATATCAGGAAGAGGAGCAGAATGGAGGACATTGTACCAGGAATGGGTCTAGGATGGAGAACATTATACCAGGATAGGGGACATTATTCCAGGATGAGGCCCAGGGTGGAGGACATTATACCAGGAAATGGAGAAATTATACCAGGAAGAAGCCCAGAATGGAGGACATTATACCAAAAAGGTGCCTAGGATGGAGGGCATTATACCAGGATGGAGGACATTATACCAGGAAAGGGAGATATTATACCAGGAAGGGGCAGAGGAAGGAGGCCATTAAACCAGGATAGGGGACATTATTCTAGGAAAGGGTGACAATAAACCAGAATTTGGCCCAGGATGGAGGAGATTATACCAGGATAGGAGACATTATTTCAGGAAAGGGAGACATTAAACCAGGGAGAGGCCCAGGATGTAAAACAATATTTCAGGATGGGGCTAAGATTGGGGACATTATTACAGGATAGGGACATTATTACACAGGAGAGTGAACATGTATGTCTTCAAAGGATCTGGAATGCTACAAGGGCCCATACAGCTGGTGAACATGCATGTGAGGGCCCAGGTCCAAAGTTTGCACCTGTACCCATCGAACTATAGTTACGCCACTGCTGCAAATCCATGTTACATTGGCTGTATAATTAAGAAAAGCATCTTAGGGTTCAACTACAGATCTCTAGAATCCAAGAGTATTCAGTGTCAACCCACCCAGTCTCACAGCTGCAGCTTATATTAAGCAGTGTGAGATTTCAGCAGGGAGGAGACACATTGAGGAGCTGTCAATCAGGCAAGGTGGTGAAGGCTGAGTTCAGACTTCCAAAAATGATTATATAGCCATTGTGAAATGGATTTTCAAAGTAAGTTCACTGCCTCATCAGTTCTAAAACATCTAATTAATAAAGTATGCAGTTTGTATTTTAAAATCTAGTAATTAGTGATGAGAGAATCTGCTGAAATTCAGATTTTAATTTCAACCATTTGCTCGAATTTGGCCGAGAAATTAAATTTCCATCTAAGTTATTCAGTTTCATAATTAAATGTTCCTTATTATGCTTTGGGGGGGTCTCAAAACATACATAACGTGTGTCCCAGAAAATAATACAGGGTCTTATATTATTTTTGGCTCCAAGGGATGTGCTAGGGTTTTTTTTCAGGGGATGTCTTATATTTTTTATTGATGTCTGTGGTTGGGTTGCCCATTAATGCAAAATAAATATTTACCCCTTCCCCCCCCACCCCTCTGTGCTGGCGTCAGTGATTGGGTGCAGTCAGACTCGCCCTCTAATGTGGGTGCAGTCAGACTGCTGTACTCGCCCTTTTATATTTTGTATGAAATTAACTCCCAATGAGCCCCTTTTATATGATTTTAAAGGGGATCTGTCACAAGGGTTTTCCTACCCTATCTGAGCACAGCATAATGTAGGGGGCAGAGACCTTGTTTGCAGAAACAGATCACTAACTGGGCTGGTTGCTGTCATTTTTATAAAATCATTGTTTTTTCTGTTACAGATCCACCAGTTCTTTGAATGTTGAGCTCAGTATAACCCCGCCCACACCACTGATAGGCAGCTTTCTGTGCACATATGCACAAAGCTGCCAATCAGTGGTGAGGACGGAGTTATACAACACTCGTGAATATGGAGGACTACATGAAAGCAGGTTTACTAACCCTCTAATGATAATCTGTTGCATATAAAACAGTGGTTTTATCAAAACTACAGCAAGTAGCCCAGTAAGTGACACATCACTGGAATCAGGATCTCTGCCCCTATATTATATTGCTCTCAAATTAGAAGGCAAATCCTAGTGACACATTCCCTTTAATACTGATTAATGGTGGGCATTTCACTGAAATGTATGTAACAGGCCAGAGAAATTAGGGCAAAAACTTTATTAAGTGGTTCCTATAGTCACAAATATAGAACACTTTATGACACAGTCATATTTTCTTTTGTTGGTTTCATTCCGAAGACAACATTTTCCATTCATCTCCATAGAACACACGGCACAATAGTGAATGTCACTTCATACTTACACAGCATCTTTGTCACTGATTTCCGCGATGGTCTCTGGATGTTAACAGACATTTTGTCAGCTCCCAGTGAATGATCGCCCCTCAGCTGAACAAGACAAAATGATAAAACAAAAAATCCTTGAAACAGCTGACTTACAATTTATTTTTGCAATATGTCATAAAAGCAACCATTCTGTCATTTTCCAAAAAGAAATAAACCACTCTTTTGACAAGTAAAATATGATGCCAGACTCTGGTAAATTGGAAGTCAACCATAAGGAACCCCCCAAAAAAACAAAAGAACCATTCATACAAGAGCAGATACAATTCTGTATATTGAATTCTTGCTAAAATACACACAATGTATATAATAAAATGATAACAATGCCCTAAAATGCAGAAAAAATTACTATCGCACCCATAGAGAATCCCATAATGTCTGTCTGCTATTTTATCCTTCTTCTCTGCTCTCTCATTTCTAAAACTGAACATGGACAAAACAGAATTCATCATCTTTCCTCCTCCTCACTCAACCCCCCCACCTGACCTATTCATCAAAGTCAATGGCTGGTAACTCTCCCCAGTCCCACATGCTCGGTGCCTTGGGGGTGACTCTCGACTCTGCTCTGTCCTTCAAGCCACACATCCAAGCCCTCTTCACCTCCTGCCGCCTCCAACTAAAAAATATTTCCCGGATTTGTACATTCCTTTTCCAAGAAGCTGCAAAAACACTAGTGCATGTGTGACGCCCTGGACTAGCCAGGTAGTCACAAACATAACACCACACACACCCCCTTCCCTAGACAGTTACACCAGTCAAACAAAAACCCTTGTTGCCTCCCTCCAGGGTCTGATGTCCACACCAGGTGGGGCGGAGCCAGGTGGTTGGCCCCACCCACCAAGGAGTTTACAGGTCTGGAGGCGGGAAAAGAGACAGAGATTTGTGTAGACAGTGAAAGTGAGAGGTCACAAACTGTCGGTGTCTGGGTAGGGGCCCAGACACAAACAGCAAGGTTGGCAGACAGTGGTGGCCATCTGCAGGAGTTAGTGAATCTCTGCAGAGCTGTAGGACCGGGGTCGGGCGTTGGCCCGCCGGTACCGAACCGGGGAGCGGAGTGAAGCTAAGCACACAGGCAGGGCCATCGGACCCCGACTAGGCTTGGAGCCGCCGACAATGGTCAAATCCGAGTGTGACCAGAACCCCAGGGGTATTCCAACAACCAAGACCCGACAGAAGGCAACAGTCCACACCGAGAGGATATACAGCCACCGCCATAGGCTAGAGATCCAAGGGCCAGCGCCTGCGGGCAAAACGGGCTCCTACATCAACAATACGCCAGGGAGCGGACTACCGGTGGGCAACCACAGGAGTCAGGGAAAGACAGCCACCATCAGCCGTCCGGGGAGAGCACAACACTACAGCCGGCTGCGGGACCTGTTCATCCAGCCGTTTGGTTTACCAGAGACTCTGTCATTGACTGTCTGAGTGAGTACACCAGTGCCATCCGGCACCGCACCGCGCTGTCCCTGCAACCCTGCACCCCCAGCCATCCAGCCTCCCTGTATCACCACCGGGCCCCGGGATCACCAACACCTACCCAGGGAGGGGACAACATCCTAGCTGCTCCCTACCATCCTTCCCGGGATCCCATGTCACCAGCAGCGGTGGTGCTAATAATCACCACGACCCGTGGGTGGCATCACGAACTATCTCCCTAAACAAATCACCCCCTTTTCACTCATGGACGAGGAGCACTGCTCGAGTCCCCGGGTCCGGCCCACCGCTCGAGCCACCGAGCAGCAGCAGAAGCCCTGGACTCGAGCGTGGCGAGCGTGTCCCCTCCGCTCGCGACACATGCCCTTATTATTTCCTGTCTGGACTATTGCAACCCCCTGCTCTGTGGTCTCCCTTCTAACAGTCTTGCACCCCTACAATCTATTCTAAACTATGCTGCCCGACTAATCCTCCTCTCCCCCGTTACTCCACGACATCTCGACTCTCTCCAAATCCCTTCACTGGCTTCCCATTGCCCAACAACTCCAGTTCAAAACCCTAACCATGACCTACAAAGCCATCCACAACCTATCTCCTCCCTACATCTGTGACCTGGTCTCCTGGTACCTACCTGCACGTAACCTCAGATCCTCACAAGATCTCCATCTCCACTCCCCTGGCATCTCCTCTTCCCAAAATAGCATCCAAGATTTCTCCTGTGCCTACTCCATCATCTGGAATGCTCTGCCACAACATATCAGACTCTCGCCTAGCTTAAAAAGGAACCTGAAGATCCATCTCTTCCGATAAGCCTACAACCTGCAGGAAGCTAAGTCATGCTAAATAGCATCTATCTGAATCAAAAATTACCCAGACAAGATAATTAAGGGAAGAAAGGATGATATACTTCCCTGAAAAAGCAGGTCCTCAGGCCTACCCGTCCTCAACGCGTTTTTCCTCTCCCTTCAGAGGTTCATCAGGAGGCTTGGGGGAGATGGCAGTGAGTACTGTTCAGTACCGATCCATGGCTAATCTTGTCTGGGCAATTTTTGATCCAGATAGATGCTATTTAGCATGTTTCATTTAAGAATGATCCTGGATTGGTAAAAAATATTCTGCAAAATCTTAAATAATATATCAAGATTAGAATCATATATTGATGTAAATGTGTGGGACATCTGATATTATACGGATGCTATTTGAAAACTTTGCAGGACCTTGTCGGGATCATTCCATTTGATTTTCATGGTTCTAAATTTCTGGATCAGAAGTGGGAAAATAGAATATACATTTTTGGGGGATTCAGCTACCTGATTATGCTATATGTGCAGCTGTTTAATTAAACAGGACTGTCGCTTTCCTTCCCTGTCATCTTTTATATCAGGGTCAGGGAGAGGGAGAGCCGTCGTGGAACGGGGGCGCCCGGTAACATAGGGTGTCATACCCTCCATTGACAGGTAGGGACATACCTTTCACTTAGGGTCATTAGGGATCCCCCCCCCTGAAAAATCCCCTTTCCCTTATTATCCTTGTTGCTCCAAATTGAGCTATTACAAGGTTATCTGATCCAGTGTGTGTATATATATTGTATGTTTTGGTGTTTTTGTGGAAAATTTTGGGATTTTAATGACAATTAATAAAAAAACGTACATTTTAACTAGGGTTTGAGGTTATATGTTAGCTCCTTTTAGGTACTCTACCCACTCCATATTATTTTTGAGAGAAAAGCAATTTTGCCTGGGAGTGCAACAAATCACCAGGTCGTATCTAAAGAAGCTTCTTCTGAAGTCTCACCAGACGAGTTTCCATTTTGTGTGCTTATTGGCAATAAGGATGAATCAAATATGTATTTTCCACATTACATGTGTACGGCTTCATTCAATACAAGTAAATTGAAGAAGACTAGACATGTCTAGTTGGAATGTGTCAGGAGGTATGACTGCTCGCTCCCGGTACTAGCACCGGAGAATCCTGACATGTGCGCACACTGCACAATGTGAGGATTTGAAGTCTGCAGTCACATAGAGTATATGTAGACTTGCGCCCAGACCTGGACAACCCCTTATATGTGTACAGGGTAGAAAGGTGATGTAACTTTGGGCTACAGGATTGTGCAAACTAATAGTTAATTCCTGCATTTACTGTTTTTTATCTGAGACAACAGGTTTACAGCCCTGGAGGCTGCCAGTGTTCTCATTAGTGCTGCAAAATGACTGTTACACAATCAACTATTCACCAAATGACCTCGACTTATTAGGATCAGTCTGGTCTGAAAGGAATCTCTGGCCATCAGCGGCCTGAAAACATTCTGTCTACCTCTTCTGTGTGAGCTGAATGGTATAGGAACACCTATTTTTTTCAGGCACCAGAACATCCTCAAATTAAAAGGAGTCTGCAAGTAGAAAATGACTGTTCAAACAAAGCACAGTCATGATCAAACAGTTGAGTGCCCCTTCCACCTACATTTTACCCCATCTATTTCTTCCCTTCTGTGGTTCCAGTAAAGCCAGAACTGTCAAATAAGAAAGAAAAGAAAGCTGGAAAAGAAGGTAAACTGAAATGTGTGGACACACCAAGCTGTAAAATCAAGCTGTATATGGCCCCCTTCACACATCCATGCATTAAATGCACATCTGACGGTCCATGGTGCGGTCCAACCATGTGTCCCTGTGTTTGTTCTCCATGTCCTATTGACGCGCTCACCGGGGCCGTGGGGGGGTTACCCGTTACCGGGCTGCGGTTCCTCACTCTTTGGAGATGTAATGGCGGCAGGGCTCAATTCCGTGACCCTGACGGTGATCGCTAAGTGGAAGATTATTTACAAGGGATGATGAAGTAGTAGTCTGTCGTGACACCACCTGTGGTATTTGGCCAGAGATAGCGAACGCTGCGGGATGAGACCTCTGGGGCAGATGGTAACGCAGCTTGGTTGGTATAGCTCTCCACAGGTAGAGCTGGACGCCAGGGATGATGGGAGTAGTAGTCTATGATAGCGGAGGTGCAGGGCTGGAGGTGTGACACCCTGGACATTACACACACCACATACACCCCCACCCCAGTAAGGTACCATCAGTCAACCAAAAGACCTGATTGCCTCCCTCAGAGTCAGACAGGCACACCAGGTGGGCGGAGTCAGGCGGATAGACACGATCCCCGAGGAGTCTGCTGACCTGAGGCAGGAAAAACATGAGGAGTGAGTGAGAGGAAGTTGGAGAGTTTTGAGGAAGAGGAGCTCAGTTCTGCTTGGGGCCTGGGTTGGAGCCTAGGACCCCAGATCAGGTGGGCAGACGGTAGTGGCCACCTGCAGGAGACTGGGAATACGACCGGTGGAACCGTAAGGGACCGGGACAGGGTAGTGGCCCGCCGGAACCAAGCTGGAGAGCTAACTGGATACCGCAGCACCAGGCAGGGTACTCAGACCCCAAACTAGGCTATAAGCCACCACCATAGTTAAATCAACTGATTGCGGTCTGGACCTCAGGTGTTCATTCCGGATAGGAGCCACCACCAGAGGCCAGAGATCCAAGGGGCCAGCGTCTGCGGGCAAACGGGCTCCTACGACACATATACGCTGGGGAGCGGGCTACCAGTGCTCAGGCACAGTAGCCAAGATCACATACAGGTGCAGGAGAAAGGCGGACATTACCAACCTATCTGGAGAAACTGCAGCCAGCTGCGGGCCCCGTTCGTCACCCCGTTTGGTTTACCAGCGCCTCCAGTGTCTTGTATCAGAGTGAGTACACCAGTGCCCTCAGGCACCGCACCGCGCTGCACCGCCACACTGCACCCCGCACCCCGGCCCCTCGCCAAGCGGGCCCCGGGACCAACATCCCCTACCCACGGAGGGGTCAACACCTAGCTGCGCCCCTACACTGCTCCCGGGAGTCCCCGTGCCTTTACCGCAGCGGTGGTGTCCACCATCACCACAACCCGTGGGTGGCGTCACGAACTTTACAACACAACCACCCAACCACCCCTGCGTGCACCGCCACTACACCTTTTCAGAGCGACGTGACCCCTGGGTCCGGAGGCGCTCGAGCCTCCGACACATGAGCCCGGACCCGAGCGGCTCGACGGTCGCAACCGAGGCTGCGGGGCGGTACAGAGGCGCAGGTGACTAACGGAGCGACACAGTGATGCAGTCTCAAGGTTTCTAATCGCTGTAGCAGGTTCCAAGGTAACACGACTAGTCAGTGACCGCCTTTGGAGTGCAAGGTTCCACTGTGATGGGCTCTTGTCGATCCTGGGTAGTTCGGAGGTCAATATCGGTGCACCTGTGGCGCCCTGCACAAGCCAGGGGCCACAGAGCACAACACCAACACACCCCACACTCCCAGCAGGCACACCGAAGTCAGACACAAAACCCTTGTTGTCTTCCTCCAGGGGCTGATGATCACATCAGGGGGTGGGCCAGGCGGTTGGCCCCGCCCACCGAGGAGTTCACAGTCCTGGAGGCAGGAAACTGTAGTCAGTTTAGCTCAGGCAGAGATTGAGTTGAGTAGTGAAAGTGAGCAGAAGGAAGTGGTAGTTAAGCAGCCTGAAGTTGGTCCGGGTGTGTGGTCCGGACAGATCAGCAAGGTTGGCAGACGGTGGTGACCGTCTGCAGGAGTGGCCTATCCGAGTTACCGTAAGGACCGTGGACGGGTGGTGGCCCGGCGGTACTGGACCGGTACACAAAGAGAAGCCAGCACCATCTGGCAGGGGCTTTTCGGACCCCGGCAAGGCTAGGAGTCGCCGTGAATTTGCCGAATCCGTTAGTGAAGGGGACCTCCTGGGTTTCCAAACAGTCAAGTCCCGACAGAAGGCAACAGTCCAACCAACCGAGGGAGACACCGCCACCGCCAAGGCAACCGTTTCTCAGGGCCAGCGCCTGCGGGCAAAGAGGGGCTCCTCCAGCCCATATCCAAGCTGGGGAGCGGGTTACCGGTGGGAACCCATCGGAACCATCAACCGTACTTAGGTGCAGGGAAAGGCAGTCACCATCAACCTGCCGGGAGAAACAACACCGCAGCCGTCTGTGGGACCCGTCCATCCAGCCGAGTGTTTTACCGAGAACTGTGTCTTCATCATTGGGCTGAGTGAGTACCACCGTGCCGTGCGGCACAGTGCTGCCCCTGCGACCCTGCACCTCGCCAGACCCTGTAACCCGCCTGCCATCCATCCCTACCCGATCACCGCGCCCCGGGACAACCAACCCCCTACCCACGGAGGGGAGAAATAACAACTAAGCTGCTCCCTTTCACCGCTCCCGTGATCCCCGTCCAGAGCAGCGGTGGTGTCACCATTATCACCACAACCGTGGGTGGCGTCACGGACAATAAATCCCCACAATCAAATCCCCTTTTCACTCACGGGCGAGGAACGCCGCTCGAGTCCCCGGGATCTGGCCCACCGCTCGAGCCACCACCGAGCAGCAGCGGCAGCCGCAGCAGCAGCAGCAGCCGGACCCGAGCAGTGGGAGAGCGCAGCGTCCCCTCCTCCGCCCGCGACAACTTGGCGTCACGAACAGGATCCTACCGTTCTACCGACTGGTGGAAGTGCGCCTTGTGTGATTGCCAGAGGTGTTCGGCTGAAAATTTGCCGAAGCCACCATCTTGGGCGCGAAGAGTTCCCGCTCGAGCGTCTCATCGAGTAGTAGAGGCGCGAAGGCCAAAACCCCGCCCCAATAGAGGAGGAGCTGGAAAGAAACGAAGGGGGACGAAATGGCGTCTGGCCGCATGTAGCTCATGGCTATACAGATAGGGATGCCGGAACCCCACGATCCGCTGATCCTTGCAAAGAATGTCCCCTCCACCTAGCTATGCGGAGGCTACCGAGCCGGTGCCCGGGACAGCGGCATGGCTGAGGGCCTGAACGGCAGGGATCTGCCAACACTACCGGAGCCAGATCTGTAGGCTGATGAAGCAGTGGACCGCGGAGGTGGAGGAAGTAGCTGCAGTCGCACGGGTGTATGGAATGGAGGCCATGATGGAGGAGCTGGTGAGTGACCCACGCCCCTGTGTCCCCGAGGGACCGGCCGTTGCGGCTGAGGGACCCGGTCTGCCCCTGGCCCTCATGCCGCCTCCGTCCTCCTTGCCCGTGCACCGCGCTACGTCTGGCCCGTCGGGCGTACACCCCTTCGTAACAGTGGCCGAGAGAGTGGCGAGCCTGGAAGCTGCGGCAGCTGGCGGCAACCCGCCTGGCGCAGGGACGGACATTAGTGATTCCGGGCCTGACACCGAGCCCGTTTCGGAAGAAGATGAAGGAGTCGTCGCTCTGCATGACATGGAGGCCACTTACATCAGGTAACGGGTATCGGGCGGCCCTTCCTCGCCGCGCCTGCTATGCGCTGGAGGGGCTGGTGCCCGTGTTCTTCCACCCAGAGCTGGGTGGAGAGGACTCAGAGTAAGGGCAGCGGAATGCCGTTCTCAACGTCCCCGTTGGGACCACCACTGTTTAAAGTTTTTAAAGTTTTGCAAAAATGATAAGGATAATCTACTGATGAAGTCACCTGATTGCCATCTGATTTACTGCTGATTGAAACCGGTTGTTGCCGGCACCGTTGTCCCCGTGGGGACCGTTCAAAAAGTTGCATAAAGAACTCTTTATGAACAGGCCCGAGAACTTGCAGGGCAACCACAAACTTAGTGGCATGTAAATAAAAATGTTTGTTGTGGCTTCCACCGTTACAGCCTCTGGAGAGGCAGATTGGAGGAAGGGCCCACAGTGGAGTAGGCTGCGGCCCAGCCACCACCGGAACCGGTGGCAATCCTCTGGGGGTTTCAGGGGCTCCCCATGGATGTGGGTCCCCTGAAAAGGACAGAACCCGCTCGGGCAACTTGTGCTGGACTTGGGTCAAGGGGTGCTGCCTGTTTGCTTAGGGGCAGCATCAGGGCCAGGTTGCTTGGGTGGGAGAGAGCGAAAGCCGTGACCGTTTGCAACCGTTAGTAACGTTTAAGTAAGAGTACCTCCCGATGTGGGAAAAAGTTATTATAATTGTATGTGTGTTACCGTTTTTCTATTTTTCAGTTGGTGAAAATAAAACCGGTGATGGACGGGCAGCCCGTGGACGGTCTGCATTTAACTAAGGGGGAATGTGGCGCCCTGGACAAGCCAGGGGCCACAGAGCACAACACCAACACACCCCACACTCCCAGCAGGCACACCGAAGTCAGACACAAAACCCTTGTTGCCTTCCTCCAGGGGCTGATGATCACACCAGGGGGTGGGCCAGGCGGTTGGCCCCGCCCACCGAGGAGTTCACAGTCCTGGAGGCAGGAAACTGTAGTCAGTTTAGCTCAGGCAGAGATTGAGTTGAGTAGTGAAAGTGAGCAGAAGGAAGTGGTAGTTGAGCAGCCTGAAGTTGGTCCGGGTGTGTGGCCCGGACAGATCAGCAAGGTTGGCAGACGGTGGTGACCGTCTGCAGGAGTGGCCTATCCGAGTTACCGTAAGGACCGTGGACGGGCGGTGGCCCGGCGGTACCGGACCGGTACACAAAGAGAAGCCAGCACCATCTGTCAGGGGCTTTTCGGACCCCGGCAAGGCTAGGAGTCACCGTGAATTTGCCGAATCCGTTAGTGAAGGGGACCTCCTGGGTTTCCAAACAGTCAAGTCCCGACAGAAGGCAACAGTCCAACGAACCGAGGGAGACACCGCCACCGCCAAGGCAACCGTTTCTCAGGGCCATCGCCTGCGGGCAAAGAGGGGCTCCTCCAGCCCATATCCAAGCTGGGGAGCGGGTTACCGGTGGAAACCCATCGGAACCATCAACCGTACTTAGGTGCAGGGAAAGGCAGTCACCATCAACCTGCCGGGAGAAACAACACCGCAGCCGTCTGTGGGACCCGTCCATCCAGCCGAGTGTTTTACCGAGAACTGTGTCTTCATCATTGGGCTGAGTGAGTACCACCGTGCCGTGTGGCACAGCGCTGCCCCTGCGACCCTGCACCTCGCCAGGCCCCGTAACCCGCCTGCCATCCATCCCTACCACATCACCGGGCCCCGGGACAACAAACCCCCTACCCACGGAGAGGAGAAATAACAACTAAGCTGCTCCCTGTCACCGCTCCCGGGATCCCCGTCCAGAGCAGCAGTGGTGTCACTGTGTCGCTCGGGGACCAGGGGGTACTCAGATCCGGGCCACGAGGTCACTTCTGTGGGTATCACGGTGGCGTGACCCGGTCTGTGATCCCAGGCTCCACAGTAAAAGGGGGTTTGTTAAGGGAGATTGTCCGTGACGCCACCCACGGTTGTGGTGATTGTATGGACACCACCGCTGCTCTGTATGGGGATCCCGGGAGCGGTGACAGGGAGCAGCAAAGTTGTTGGTTCTCCCCTCCGTGGGTAGGGGGTAGTTGTCCCGGGGCCCAGTGATGGGGATAAGCAGGGAGCAGGGCGCAGTGCTGCGGTGCGGTGCCCGAGGGCACGGGCGTACTCACAAATAGTTCACACAGAGTCACTGGTAACTAGGAATTGCCGGTGTCCGCAGCCTTCGGTACGGGGGTGTTAGTGTCCCACACACGGTGCAGCAGCTCTTGTTGTTCTTTCCCTGCAGCCAAGTGCCTTTCTCTCCACTCTCTTCCTCTTTCTCCTCAGCCGGGAACGGGGAGTCCACTCCCCTGCAGTGATCCGGGTCACCCAGGTACCGGGCGGCCACTACCCTGCCCGGCTACCTCTGGCCCCTTCCTCACTGCAGCCTGTCCCGGCCCTCTCGGAGCACGCTTCACTATCAGCCTGGGAGCTACAACTCCAGGCTTCTCTTCTCTCTGTCTCTCCAAACACTCTGCTCCAGCCCCTCCCCTCTGCTCTGCTTTTCTCTTACACTGGGGGCTGTGGTTTGTCCTGCTGCACCAGTGTGAGATCAGATTACCAAGGAGGATTAACTCTTTCTGTGACAACCTGGCTTTGCCAGGGCGTCACACACACCCTTGGTAAAACACGGCCCGTCCTCGGGCCGTCTGGCCACCAACATTTATTAAAACTGGAAAAATCAACACATTACAATCATACATCTTCCCACATCGGGAGGTACGTTTTCTAAAACTTTAAACCGTTCTGCCACCCCACACCTGCGGAGCAGATGGCCTCCTCCTGAACTTGATGGCGTTCAACAGTGGTGACAGTCCATAAAACAGTCAACTTTTTAACTTGTGGGTAGCCATCCATGCTCCACTACCACTGCCGCTGCCGCCACTCCCAGTATGGGGCACGGGTTCCGTGCTCTGCCTCCTGCTCAGAAGCCAGGCCCACTTGGATGCCCTCGGCGCCGGCTACAACCGGCCTCGCTAACTGCCGAGGGCTCCATCTCTCACTGGCCTGCTCCTCCTCTCTGCAGGTGCACTCCGGCTGCTCCACAGCCGTGACGGGGTACCTGGGAGCGGCTGGCGCCACATCTGGGGCGGACTTCCAATCGGGTGCCACCTCCGTTGCGGCCGGGCGGACTGGCGGAGCCGACGTCATCACTGTGGCGGCTGGGCGGACTGCCGGAGCCGGGTAAGATGTCATCGGGGTTGCGGCTACTGCTTGTCCAGGAATGGAATTAGGCAAAGTCCTGGCGTCCCTGCCTTTACAGTCCTGGTCACATAAACTGCGGTTCCTTCCTCCTGCTCCCCTTTGGTACTCGGGAGCAGTCCTTCCAGCAACTTTTAAAGTTTTCTTTTCGCTTCCGGTCCTCCGGAGCTTTACTTCCGCCCGCGTTCTTAGGGGGCGGAGCCTCTTTTTCACGCCCACCGCTTGGGGAAGAAGGCGCTGGGCGGGAGATTTTCGCGCCCAAAATGGCGGCAAAGATGGCGACTTTCAAAAAAAGTGTTTTGCAGCGGAACACCGCTGACAGTCCAGAACAAGGCGCACTTCCTCCAGGTAACTGGATGGGTTCGATCCTGTTCGTGATGCCAAATGAGTCGCCCGGGGCCCAGGGGGTACTCAGATCCAGGCCACGGGGTCACTTCTGTGGGTATCATGGTAGCGTGACCCGGTCTGTGATCCCAGGCTCCACAGTAAAAGGGGATTTGGTAAGGGAGATTTATATTGTCCGTGACGCCACCCACGGTTGTGGTGATTGTGGACACCACCACTGCTCTGGACGGGGATCCCGGGAGTGATGATATGGAGCAGCTAGATGTTATTTCGCCCCTCCGTGGGTAGGGGGTTGGTTGTCCCGGGGCCCGGTGATGGGGTAAGCAGGGCGCAGTGCTGCGGTGCGGTGCCCGAGGGCACGGGCGTACTCACAAATAGTTCACACAGAGTTACTGGTAACTAGGAATTGCCGGTGTCCGCAGCCTTCGGTATGGGGGTGTTAGTGTCCCACACACGGTGCAGCAGCTCCTGTTGTTCTTTCCCTGCAGCCAAGTGCCTTTCTCTCCACTCTCTTCCTCTTTCTCCTCAGCCGGGAACGGGGAGTCCACTCCCCTGCAGTGATCCGGGTCACCCAGGTACTGGGGGGCCACTACCCTGCCCGGCTACCTCTGGCCCCATCCTCACTGCAGCCTGTCCCGGCCCTCTCGGAGCACGCTTCACTATCAGCCTGGGAGCTACAACTCCAGGCTTCTCTTCTCTCTGTCTCTCCAAACACTCTGCTCCAGCCCCTCCCCTCTCCTCTGCTTTTCTCTTACACTGGGGGCTGTGGTTTGTCCTGCTGCACTGGTGTGAGATCAGATTACCAAGGAGGATTAATTCTTTCTGTGACAAACTGGCTTTGCCAGGGCGTCACATCACCATTATCACCACAACTGTGGGTGGCGTCACGGACAATAAATCCCCACAATCAAATCCCCTTTTCACTCACGGGCGAGGAACGCCACTCGAGTCCCCGGGATCTGGCCCACCGCTCGAGCCACCATCGAGCAGCAGCGGCAGCCGCAGCAGCAGCAGCCGGACCCGAGCAGTGGGAGAGCGCAGCGTCCCCTCCTCCGCCCGCGACACACCCTTCGGGATTCCACACCTCTGGATGAGTGTCAGGTTTCCGGGTTTTCCAGTCCTCTTTTGAAAAAGCTTGCCCTCGGTTAACATGGAGTTTTGTGTTCTGTTGCCCTACTTCCTGTCCAGCTGCTTAAAAGGCCGCCTCTAAGCTTAGTCCAGTGCCTGAGTATACTGCTTGCTGTGTGCTCCTGCTTTGCTGCTGCTGCTACTTGATTACCTTTGGATCCTCCTGGAAATCTACCGACCGACTCCTGGACCATACCCGGTTTCTTCAACTGTGCCCGGACTCCGTCTGCCGTCTTTTGTCAGCACGTCTGCCCGGTTTCTTCCGGTTCATAACCATTCTGGACTTTCATTCCGTATGGACACTTCTGGACTTTACCGCTTGCCCCTTGTGTCCCGGCTGCACCGCATTTAGGCCTTCCGGGGTTGATTGCCGGACAGTCCCTGTATAGGGGTTCGCTCTGGTGGTCTCCCTGGGGGAGTCCGGTGCGTGGCCCCGGGAATCCCCTTCGCTCCGTTTCAGAAAGGTATTTGTTTGTGTTTGTTATACTGTGTATTTCCGTTGTGTATCTACCGTGGTTACATATCATAAAAACATCTTGTACCACAAACTCGTCTCTGCTGATCATTGCCCTAACGCTATCGAAATCCTCAAACATACAATAGTATTACATTATACTCAGGCCCATAAGAGGATTTCGCTGGGGCAATGACTGAGACACGAGTAGATCAGCTCTTTTCTATGATTAACTCCTTGCAGCAGGAGATGGAGGTGGTGCAGACTAAACTTAGAGATGTGGAGACACAGCTGGGCCATGATCACCAGGTACTGGGTCCGGCTATACAGGATTTGCAAGTCAGAGTGGAGGCTCAGGAAGCCGGCCCCACTACGTCCGTATCAGCTGCCGGTATGCCTAGGTTACCCCCATTCCGTTTCAATGGTGACCGTAGTCAGTTTCGTGGATTTGTGAACCAATGTATACTGTTTTTTGATGTACATGCTGATTATTACCGTTCTGACCGGTCCAAAGTGTTATGTATAATTATGTTATTAACCTCACGAGCACTGGCTTGGGCTAATCCTATGATAGAGAACCGGGACATCCGTTTAAATCACCTAGAGGACTTTCTGACCGCAATGGCGCAGATGTTTGATGATCCGAATCGCCGTGCTACCGCTGAATCGGCTCTCCTTTCCTTACGTCAGGGAAAGCGTTCTGTCGTTGAATACGCCACTGAATTTAAGAGGTTAGTGGTAGACACCGACTGGGGAAACAATGCATTATTGTCTGTTTTCAGAAAGGGTTTGTCCGGTACCATCAAAGACGAGTTAGCTCGTTCCGAATCTCCAGGGGAGTTTGAACAGTTTCTCCAGCACTGTGTGCGTATTGATACCCGCTTGACCGAACGTAGACAGGAAAAATGGGCAGCTATAAACCGTGTAAACAACTTTGCCTTTCCTTCCAGAGAACCCGCTCTCAGGACGCCACGGGAGGCCGAGGACGTTCCTATGCAAGTGGACTCTCTGCAAAAGCGAGAGACCAATGAACGTCGCGAACACCGGCTCCGTGAGCGTTTGTGTTTCCATTGCGGTCAATCGGACCATTTCTTGATCGACTGCCCGAAACGTCCGAATCGCCCAAATAAGGTATTGGCAGCCATGGCAGAGTGTGACAACACGGACGCAGAGTCCGATATCTCTGAGGCAAGTGGACACCTGGATGCGGTATTTCCCTTGACTGTAATGTCAACCTCACCGAAGGACTCGGAAGGGAAATATACCCATTGCTCGCTCCCCATTCAGATCCGGTGGGAGGGACAGCTAATACCTACCTCTGCAATGATAGATTCTGGGGCAGGGGGAAATTTCATGGACTCCTCTTTTGCCAGGAAACACGGTATCCGGACTCAGCAAAGATCCTCACCGGTTACCATGGAGACGGTTGACGGATCTCCGTTAATCTCTGGACCAGTTGATCGGGAAACCGTACCGCTAGAATGCGTCATGAAGCCAGGTCAGCAGGAGACCCTTGTTTTCATGTTAATTTCTTCTCCTCATTTTCCGATTATTCTAGGTATTCCGTGGCTACGGTCTACAAATCCGGTCATCGATTGGGAAACTAAGGAAATATCCTTCCCACCGCAGAGTATTCCGACCATTAGTCCAACTGTTCCGGTTCCAGTAACACCGAATGCGGAGGGCACTGTACAGGTACCTGTTCTACCCCCGGTGTATAATGACTTTGCGGATATATGCGACAAAAGAAAAGCCGATCGGCTTCCCCCGCATAGACCGTATGATTGCCCCATAGACTTACTCCCAGGGGCGGAGATCCCGTTTGGTCATGTCTACCCGTTGGCGGCACCTGAGCTAGAAGCACTAAAAGAATACATTGATGAAAGTCTAGCTAAGGGATTCATTCGTCCGTCTACCTCACCAGCAGGGGCACCCATCTTTTTCGTGAAAAAGAAAGAGGGGACTCTGAGACCCTGTATTGACTACCGGGAACTGAATAAAATAACTATCCGGAACCGGTATCCGTTACCGTTGATTCCTGAGCTATTGGAGAGGGTCCAACAGGCAAAAATATTCACCAAATTGGATCTCCGTGGGGCATACAATCTACTCCGTATACGTCCCGGAGACGAGTGGAAGACCGCGTTCCGATGTCGGTATGGACATTTTGAGTACCTAGTGATGCCTTTTGGACTTTGTAACGCTCCCGCGACGTTCCAACATCTAGTTAACGATATTTTTAGGGATATCATGGACCAATTCATGGTGATTTATCTGGACGATATCCTAATCTTTTCTGATTCCCTACAGGAACACCAGGAACACGTCAAGACCGTACTTACCCGGCTGAGGGAAAACCACCTGTACATCAAACTGGAGAAATGCGAGTTCCACTGCTCACAAATACAATTCTTAGGTTGTCATCTCTCCTCAGGGACTGAACATGGAGTCTGGCAAGATACAAGCAATTCTAGACTGGCCGGAACCGGGGAACATCAAGGAGGTACAACGCTTTGTCGGTTTTGCCAACTTTTACCGACGTTTTATCCGTAATTTTTCAGAGATCGTTCGTCCCATCACTCTGTTAACCAAGAAAGGACAGAAGTTTGTGTGGTCCGCCCAGGCCCAGGAAGCTTTCCATCGTCTCAAGGTTTGTTTTACCTCAGCGCCTATATTGGTACATCCGAATCCCGCACTTCCCTTTATCGTGGAAGTCGACGCTTCCGACTACGCATTAGGGGCCATCCTTTCACAAAGGACTGGGGACAAGAGTCTCTTACATCCGTGTGCTTTCTTTTCCCGCCGGTTGTCCCCTGCAGAAAGGAACTATGACATTGCGGACAAAGAATTGTTAGCGATTATTTCCGCTTTCAAGGAATGGAGACACCACTTACAGGGAGCCGCGCAGCAAGTGATAGTACTCACAGATCATCGTAATCTGGAATTTCTTAAGTCTGCCAGGTGCCTGTCTCCACGGCAAGCCTGTTGGATTCTATTCCTTAACCAGTTCAATTTTGTCGTTACATACCGTCCAGGTTCACGTAATGGGAAAGCCGATGCCTTGTCCCGAATCCACGCCGTGGACTCCGTGCCTGGAACCCCGTCTCAGACCGTGTTATCGGATGCCAATTTCGTTGGAGTAATCCAGGACCAGGACTTGTGGAAGGACATCAAGCTGGCCTATGATGGTGACGTATTTCTTGCTGCCCCCCCGAATGATGTAACTCTTGTTCTTCGGAATGGTGTGTGGTTGAGAGAGCGACGCATTTATGTCCCGGAGGCCGTAAGACTTCGGGTTCTCAAGTTGGTCCATGACTCCGTGTTGGCTGGTCATAGGGGGGTACAGAAGACGCAGGAATTTCTGAACCGTTTTTTCTGGTGGCCTACCTGTTTAAAGGACTATGTCCACTCATGTGTGGTTTGTGCCCGGTGCAAGGTCCCTCGTGTGGCTCCTACAGGACTCCTCCAACCGTTACCTGTGCCATCTCGCCCTTGGGGGTCTATCTCAATGGATTTTATTGTGGAGTTGCCCGTCTCAGACGGTCACAATACCATTTTAGTGGTGGTGGATCGGTTGACTAAAGCTGCTCACTTTATTCCGTGTGCCGGTCTTCCCTCAGCCGCAGAGACAGTGGATCTGGTTATCCAGAACGTATTCCGATTGCATGGGGTACCAGACGAGATCATCTCTGACCGGGGCGTGCAGTTCACGTCTAGGTTCTGGAAGGGGTTTTGTACGGCACTCCAGATTGATGTCTGTTTGTCTTCTGCATACCATCCTCAGACAAATGGGCAAACCGAACGGACCAATCAAACCCTGGAACAATACCTTCGCTGTTATGTCAGCCATCTGCAGGACGATTGGTTGAAGATGCTTCCGTTGGCGGAGTTCTCGTATAACAACACTCAGAGCAGCTCCACTAAGGTAACGCCCTTCTTTGCTAACTTGGGTTACCATCCGACTATTTTGCCTAGGTCACCGGTTGCGGTCTCAGTGCCTGCGGTGGAGGACAGATTAACAGAGCTACGACAAAATCTGGAGGTTCTGAAGGACACTGTGGCTACAGCTCAGGAGCGTTACAAGAGGTCGGCAGACGCTCACCGGAGACCGGCACCCATGTATAAGGTAGGGGACTCTGTATGGTTGTCCACCAAGAACCTGAGATTGGGTGTTCCTTCGCAGAAACTGGGACAAAAATTCATCGGTCCGTTCAAGATCACCGGGATCGTGAGCCCTGTGGCCTGTCGGCTGCGGTTACCGCACCATCTAAAGGTACACCCGGTCTTTCATGTTTCTCTCCTCAAATCCGTCTCTCCCAATACGTTTCATGGTCGTGTCGTGCCTCCTCCTCCGCCTGTGATGGTCGACGGCGAGGAGCAGTTTGTGGTTGAGGACATTATTGACTCCCGGCTTCATCGTCGTCGGCTTCAGTATCTGGTACGTTGGCAGGGGTACGCCCCCGAGGACGATTCCTGGGAACCGGTGGGTAACATTCGAGCACCACGGAAGATCGCTCAGTTTCATCGACGGTACCCGGACAAGCCGGGCCCTGACCCGTCCTGAGGCCGTTTCTGGGGGGGGGAGTAATGTCAGGTTTCCGGGTTTTCCAGTCCTCTTTTGAAAAAGCTTGCCCTCGGTTAACATGGAGTTTTGTGTTCTGTTGCCCTACTTCCTGTCCAGCTGCTTAAAAGGCCGCCTCTAAGCTTAGTCCAGTGCCTGAGTATACTGCTTGCTGTGTGCTCCTGCTTTGCTGCTGCTGCTACTTGATTACCTTTGGATCCTCCTGGAAATCTACCGACCGACTCCTGGACCATACCCGGTTTCTTCAACTGTGCCCGGACTCCGTCTGCCGTCTTTTGTCAGCACGTCTGCCCGGTTTCTTCCGGTTCATAACCATTCTGGACTTTCATTCCGTACGGACACTTCTGGACTTTACCACTTGCCCCTTGTGTCCCGGCTGCACCGCATTTAGGCCTTCCGGGGTTGATTGCCGGACAGTCCCTGTATAGGGGTTCGCTCTGGTGGTCTCCCTGGGGGAGTCCGGTGCGTGGCCCCGGGAATCCCCTTCGCTCCGTTTCAGAAAGGTATTTGTTTGTGTTTGTTATACTGTGTATTTCCGTTGTGTATCTACCGTGGTTACATATCATAAAAACATCTTGTACCACAAACTCATCTCTGGCTGTCATTGCCCTAACGCTATCGAAATCCTCAAACATACAATAGTATTACAATGAGGTGCAGTACCTCTGTGGTGACTGAAGCCTCAGGGGCGCCACACTATCTGTGTGACATCCGGATAGGACACGGACAGCATGAACTTGTATACTTACCTGTTTTCGACGCTGCTGTCACACTTTCTTCCGGGTCCACATTCAGTGCAATGAATATTCATGAGGCATAATGAGCAGGCCCAGAATAAACAGCAGCACCGGAAACAGGCAAGTATAAAAATCCATTAAATTTTAAAGAATGTGTTTCCTCCAATATGTGTCACAAAAATCACATCAGTGTGAGATCCATGTGACATCCATGCTGCTGAGCAAAAACAGACATATCGCCGTGTGCTCCACACGGACACGCGTGTGCTTTAAACGGTCACATGGTTCATGTCAAAACACGGACGTGTGAGCAAACTTATTGATTTTAATGGTTCTATGTGTGTACGTGTCTCCGGTACGTGTGAAAATGGACACCATATGTACAGGAAACACGGACATGTAAAGAAGGCCTATGAAGTGACTATAGATGTCTCCTTCCTTATGGATGTGTACCGCCCCGCGCTCGGCTGCAGCCGAGCCGCTAGGGTCCAGGCTCGTTGGTGGGTGGCTCGAGCTCCTCCGGACCCGGGGTCACTTCGCTCTGAAAGGATGCTGGCGCTACGTAAGGGGGTGGTAGGTAGGTGTACGGCCGGAGCCGTGTTTGAGTTTGTGACGCCACCCACGGGATATGGTGAAGGTGTAGACACCACCGCTGCAGTTACTGGGCACCCGGGGGAGATGGTGATGCAGCAAGATGTTAACCCCTCCGTGGGCAGGGATGATGGCCCCGGGACCCGTTGGGGAGAGTAGCTCGGCGGTGCAGGGCAGTGCATGGCCGGACGGCACTGTTGTACTCACTGTTATTGACATAGACAAGTCTCTGGTAAACAAAGTTGATGGTGGTCGGTGCCCGCAGGCTGCGTCTGGTCCCCCACCTGGTTCGGTGGTCCTTGCCTTTCTCCTGCACCGTGTAGTGTATGTGTAGACTGCCTGCGCTTCAGCGACGGGAGTCCGCTCCCCGGCTGTATGTATATCAGGAAAGCCCATTTGCCCGCAGACGCTGGCTCGTAGGATCTCTCTGCCTGTGCGGTGGCTTTCTATCCCCCTCGGTGGGCTGTTGTCTTCAGTCGGGACTTGGGTGGGAAAGGACCTATAGTCCAGACCGCAATCAGTAAATTAACTCAGTCCAGTGGATTCTGGACCTCGGTTCAGGGTCTGAGTACCCCCCTGTGTGCTCCGGTTTACAGTCGGTTCCCCGGGTCGGTACCGGCGGGCCACTACCCTGTCCCGGTCCACCACAGTTCCACCGAGCCGTCTTCCCAATTCCTGCAGGCTAGGCCACCGTCTGCCTCCTAGCCAAAGATGCCCGGGCTCTGACCCTGGCACCTGTCAGACTGTCATTCTGCTGCAGACCTGCTACACAGGCCTGCTTCCACTCTCAACACTCAAACTCGACTGATCTTGAACTCGAACTGACTGCACTTCTTGCCTCAGGCCCTCTGAACTCCTCGGTGGGCGTGGCCAACCAACTGGCCCTGCCCGCCTGGTGTGTCCATTAAGCTCTGTGGGAGGTGACTAGGGTTTATGTGGTTTGGCTGGTGTTACCTTGTGTGGGACTGGTATTGTGCGGGGCGCTATCTGTGACTACCTGACTAGTCCAGGGCGTCACATCTTCTCTTTGCTTTATACTGTATGTCCTCCTGAGCAAACTGATTTAAGATGAAAAAAAAATCATGATTTTGGGATATTCTGTCAGGAGACTTTTCTGTAAGTGGTCGTCATGAGCACATTGATACCATTACCCTTTATTCTCTCGTAAGTGTAGACAGGGAGATCATGGATCTAAATATTTGGTATGGGCTATGAGCAAATGAACTTAAAGGGGTTTGTCCACTTGTTTTACATTGATGGCTTATCATTAGGATAGGTCATTGATGTCAGATCGGCTGGGGATGCGGGGTGTCCACCAGAGATCTACCCGCGCTTGTTAACCCCTTTGATTGTGCAATTTAAAAGCTCTGGCAGGGATCGCACTGTTCCTATTGGCAGCCCCATAGCGCGATCACGGTGCGCCAATGAGTTGCTGTGATAGCCTGGGGTCAGCTGATGACCCTTGTCTCAGTCATGACTCACTTCCTGTGAATGCCGGCAGAGCACCGCCTCACTGAGCTTTGGCACATTGATCGGACGTTACGTAGAAATACCCTTTATTGACTCCAAGTCAATTTATTTTAGCTGAACACAAAGCTGAAACATTTGTAAGAATATATGTAAATGGTACTTAATAATAATTACATAGAAAGGGTGACACACCACTCAAAGAGAACTTACTATATTAGCACTATCACACCTCAACACCTCCTCCTCCACCATATATTTATATATCTTAGATATACAATGTGTCCACCCATATCCTGTCCACCGCCATTAACTTGAGAACGGCGGCAGCTATAGGCATAGAAGGGGTGTCTAGGTATAGTAAAGTAGCCAACTATAGCGCCACCTGGTGGAAAACAACGGAGTTATCATTTTTATTTTGAAAACTTTACAAAATAGAGAAAAAAAGTGAATTACAAAGTTGTAGGGCATCATTAATTCAATACGAATCAACACCTTGCATACAGAAATGCTATGATTAGAGCGTGTAAAACTCACAAGGCTGCGGGCGTGAAGCGATACCTCATGGAGACCTTCCTTCAAGTTATTGGGTATGGTGGCTGTGTGGAGTGGCCTCTGCTCACCTGACCTGACCCCATTGGACTTCTTTCTGTGAGGTCACATCAAACAGCAGGTGTATGCGAATCCTCCACCAACATTGCAGGACCTACGACGACGTATCACAGATGCTTGTGCAAACGTGTCACCTACCATATTGCACAACGTGCAGCAGATACAGTATGCTGTCCAGAGTCCAGATGTGCATTGCAGCTGACGGTGGTCACTTTGAGTATCAAAGTTAAATGAGTGCCATATGCGTGACCAGCATTCAATGTGTTGAGGGGGTCATGGGTTTCATATCATAGCATTTCTGTATGCATGGTGTCAATTCATATTGAATTGATGATGCCCTACAACTTTGTAATTCACTTTTTTTCTCTATCTCGTTCCGTTTTCGAGATAAAAATGCTAACTCCGTTGTTTTCCACCAGGTGGCGCTAAAGGTGGTTTCATTACGTAGCACATGGCTACTTTACTATACCTAGACACCACTTCTATGCCTATAGCTGCTGCCATTCTCAAGTTAATGGCGGTGGACAGGATATGGATGGACATACTGTATATGTCTGATGGTGGGAAGATATGTTGAAGGGTTAGGGTTACCAATCTACCTATATATTAGGAACAGGGTCGGGATATGAAGATGACTACCAATTGTGCTTTTAATGTTTTAGCACCTGGCATGTCCTCTGGGACTCTTGGCACCAGTGATCACTTCTTTCCCAGTGGCCATTTGCAGTGTGATATCAACATTATAAGTGTGACCATATCAGCTCTGTGACATCTGGCCATTCAGAAATATGTCCAGTCCAGAACATTTCTGGGGGATTGAGGGCGGGATTTTTTTTTTTTATGCACTACATCCAAAAACGTTGTTTTACCCCTAGTGAGAGCCAAGTGGCTCTCACTGTGCTTTGTGTTTGAGCACTAGGGATACTCAGTCGAGCTCTGCGAGTACCCAAGCACCTTGATGCTTGATTGAGTACTAAGCAGTGCAGAGGATGCTCGCCCGTCATTACCTATTATGTACTGGAACTTAGTATAGCACTAGTGGAGATATGCGTTGCTTATAACGATGGGCAAGAGTGCTCATTACTCAATTGAGCATCGAGTGCTCGGTTACTTGCAGAGATTGGACGAGTATCATGGATGCTCTGAGTTTTCATCCGTGAAACAATGACGAGATCCCACAGGCTCACTGTCACAGTAGTGTCTCTGTAGCCACGTTCCTTTATGTTCAACTAGTAGGGTTTCCCAGCAATCTTGCTGCTTATACAAAACCATTTGTGTTATGATCTGGTCACCATGGACGATCACAAAAATCCCATCAGCAGAAAAACACAAAAAAACCCACAAGAGTAGTTGGAACCTGAGCTGACCACAATCCCCTGTCTGTCAGATCACACTAGAAGTAGCCGTGGAGCGTTCCTAAACACACCTAGATGCCTTGTCACAGCCGGAGAAACTTACTACACCTCACAGATAGAAATGAGGAAACCTATCTTGTCTCAGAGCAGTCCCCAAAGGAATAGCAAGCCCCCAACATATAGAGCCAATGGTGATGTAAGAAAACACAATAAATATAGATAGGAAATAAAGATTAGCAAAGGCGAGGCCCGACTTCCTAGATACAACAGGAAAGGAAAGAAAACTGATTGCGGTCAGTGTAAAACCCTGCAGAAAAATACCAATCTCCTGATATACAAAACCCTGAGACCACACGGTCTCTTCCCCACTATATCAGGTACTCTTGTAAATAATGGGAGAAACAAAATACCAAAAAAACACAAGAAATACAAAAGTGCAAATAATCAAGTAGAATGGGGAGAATCTCCCTTTTCTTGCAGTGGGGTTTGCAGAGGGGGAACCCCCATGCTCATCAAAACAGAAAGACAATTCCTCTCCTGCAAGAATACAAACTTTAAGCAAAAATGAAAAGAAACACTAAGGGGTACTTTGCACACTATGACATCACAAGCCGATGCTTGCAATGACGAGGGCGATAGTCCCCGCCCCCGTCGCAGATGCGATCTCTTGTGATAGCTGCTGTAGCGAACATTATCGCTACGGCAGCTTCACATGCACTCACCTGCCCTGCGACGTCGCTCTGGCCGGCGAACCGTCTCCTTACTAAGGGGGCGGGTCGTGCGGCGTCACAGCGACTTCACACGGCAGGTGGGCCAACGTAAACATCCCGCCCACCTCCATCCTTCCGCATACCCGGCATGAGCCGCGGTGACGCAGGTAGGAGATGTTCCTCGCTCCTGCGGCTTCTCACACAGCGATGTGTGCTGCCGCAGGAACGAGGAACAACATCGTACCGTCGCTGCAGCGGCAATATGAAAATGTCGGACACTACACCGATGATATGATAACAACGCTTTTGCGCTCGTTAATCGTATCATAAAGGATTTGCACACTACGATATCGACAGCGACGCCGGATGTGCGTCACTTTCGATTTGACTCCACCGACATTGCAGCTGCGATATCGTAGTGTGCAAAGTTCCCCTTACACCCTTAGGTGTGGTCAGGCAATAAAGCAAATAACTTGCAAGTTATGGCCTAACGATAAGTCCTAGGCAGCAGGCCCGCTTTCTGGGTGTTATACTTGACACTGATATCTCCTTCACCACCCACATACAATCACTTGCCCGCTCCTGCCGCTTGCACCTCAAGAAAATCTCTATTATCTCCTTTCTCACAATGGAAATGACAAAAAACCCTCACCGTGGCCCTGATCCACTCCCGCCTTGACTACTGTAACTCTGTATTAATTGGTCTGCCCCTAACTAGACTCTCTCCTCTACAGTTCATCCTTAATGCAGCAGCCAGGGTCACCTATCTGGCTAACCGCTACTCAGATGCTTCCGTTCTGTGCCAGTCATTGCACTGGCTGCCCATATATCACAGGATCCAATTCAAACTGCTTGTTCTCACCCACAAAGCTCTCCACAGTGCGGCACCCCCTACATCTCCACCCTCTTCTCTGTCTCTGTCGATGGCTGGATTGTCATTGTAAAAGATCACTTGTACCTTGCCCCCCCCTCATCTCATTGTAGACTGTAAGCTCTGACGAGCAGGGTTATCTTTTTTCCCTCTTAATATTGTATTTTCTATAACTGTTACTTGTTTGTATATGATCCTGAATTGTAAAGCGCTGCGGAATATGTTGGCGCTATAGAAATAAAGGTTATTATTATTATTATTATTATTAATAAGTTATCTGGAATGGTACAGGCACAGGATAATGGAAGGACAAATTCCAAGCCAATTCAGAGACTGAGGAAAAACATCATCACTGACCCCAGCCAGCAGCCACTGCTCTTCTATATAGCCCAGGCTGATCTGCAATTGGGCTTCCCAAACTCCCAATTATCTCCCACACCTGTTGAGTCACAGTCAGCTTCTTCCCCATTTCTCACCACCAGAGGGAGCTCCAAACTATCACCCCTTCGGATGACATTCACAACACATTTGTATTCTGGCAGCCTTGGTGAAAGGAACTGCTGTGGATTCATCCTGAAGTTGTATCTTCTCCATTTTACTTGTTATTCCTTTGTTTGTCACACCTACCCTCATGTTGTATTAGTGCAGCGGTGGGTCTAGTGAACCTTATCTTCCCACTCATTAGCCAGGGCTTACTGCAGGGCCTCTAAGGCCTTCAGATTTCTTCTCGGCAACAGGTGAGAAACCTGTATAGGGTCTGGCTCGGAGTGCAGGGTTCAGCGGCAGGTAAGGGCAGGAGGTGTCCCATCTACCCTCTCACTAGTACCAGGGCCCACCCACTGTTGTTATTGTATTCCCAGTGTCCCCCTTGTTTGTGGTGTTGTTGTGGTGTGTTTTCATTATGTGTCAGACATCTATTGGTCTGAACATGCGTGCCACGTTGATAGCATGACACTCGCTTTACTGAATGATGGGAGCTGGCACCTCAGGGAGAGCAATTTCAAGTCACTGAATGGCTCCCCAGGCGATAAAACAAATTTTTTGAATGCAGTGTATCAAAAAATGAAAATAAAAATGCCCTCCCTCCCGCCAGAAATGCTCTCTTTATGGCTGGCTGTATGTAGGCGGAGACCCGAACTGCCCAATCATTGACTTCCATTATACTCGTTACTCGTGTCGAGCCCGTCTGAGCGTCTGATTACTTTGAATTGAGTAACGAGCTGTTTTGGAAATTGTAACTTTGTCACATTTTAGGAGAACCTATTATTTGCCGTAAATATATAATATTTTTTACCTGGTGTAAATGCCGATATTCTCCTGAATCTGGCATCATTTTTATTTTGTTCTTGTGTCTCTCCATTCCTGAGATATGGCCCCTTCTATCTTATATAAGAGTCTAGTCGTTTTAGCCAACTGGGGGTGGTCCTAAAGGAGGCTTCCGACAAAAAAATATATTTATATACAGGGAAGAAGGAGCCATATCTGTCATGGTCGTGTCATGGGTGACAGACAGTCGTGTGATTTCTGGAAATAGAAGGTCACAGCGCTTGGCTGCACAAAATGCTCCCTGACTTTCTATTCTTCCTGCTGTTAGCATTCATTGGTATAGGTAGCTTTCCTGCCGGATTTTTATCTCTCCTCTTTTCGACCCAGCAGTTACTTGCCGTTCATCCAACTGCTGATCATCAGTATTCTCTTGGTGCTTAAATACTCCCTTCTTCCCTGGACTGGTGCTGGTGATATTATTCAGTTCATTCTAGCTCTGGTTGCAAGCAGGTGCCTTGCTTTCATCTGTAGTATCGTTGCTGAACTCCTGCCTGTGTCATCTATAGATAAGTAGTTCATGCTTTTTCATCTGAGTGTCCTTCTTGTGTCTTCCTTTAGCGTTTAGTGGGGTTGACAAAAAGCTCATTCCATCCGTTCCCTATTTAGGGTCAGGTATCCTGCTTGGCGCATAGGTGCAGAACCTATCTAGCTGATAAGGGACCGAAGGTTTGTACAGAGGTCACCATCTCCCCTTCCCGAGGTGCAGAGATCCCCTTTTCTTCTCTTTGTTGGTCCCTTGGTGCTTCCCTGTATCTAGCGTGACAATATCTCAGGAAGGAGGAGGCTAGGGAACAATAGAAAAAGCAATGCCGGATTCAGGAGAACAGAGGCATTTGTATAATGTAAATAAAATTACATATTTTTAACAAGTGACGGGTCCTCTTTAACTGAATACGTTGTAATACCAGACAGAGCCAATGGACATGAGTGGCGCTGTTTTTGGATGAAGCTGTGTTTGTTTTCCATTATCATACAGCTCCTTTATGGTCTTAAGGTGGCTTTATATGCAGCGACATCGATAGCGATATCGCTGGTGAAAGCACCCGCCCCCGTCGGTTGTGCGTCATGGACAAATCGCTGCCTGTGGCGCACTACATCGTTAGGACCCGTCACACGGACTTACCTGCCTAGCGACGTCGCTGTAGTCGGCGAACCGCCTCCTTTCTAAGGAGGCGGTTCATTCGGCGTCACAGCGGCGTCACTAAGCGGCCGCCCAATAGAAGCGGAGGGGCGGAGATGAGCAGCCGGATCATCCCGCCCACCTCCTTCCTTCCTCATTGCCGGCAGCCGCAGGTAGCCTGTAGTTCGTCATTCCTGGGGTGTCACACGTAGCGCTGTGTGCTGCCTCGGGAACGACAAACAACCTGCGACCTCAACAACCAATGTTTTTTTGAAAATAAACGACGTGTCAACGATAGGCGATTTGGTGAGCATTTTCCATCGTTAACAGCCGCTCGTTGGTGTCACACGCAACGATGACGCTAACGATGCCGAATGTGCGTCACGGAATCCGTGACCCCGGCGATATATTGTTAGATATGTCGTTGCGTGTAACGGGGCCTTTAGTTCTTACCTAAAGATGGCCATACCTAGATTAATTTTGGCCAAACTGCCAATTCCAGAAGCAGCATCCTCACTTTTTCCCTGGGAAAAAAATGGAGGATTTGAGTTTCATTAAAAATAATTGCATTGTTTGGCTTTTTATAGTCTTTGTTTTCCTGAAAATTCAGCTTTAAAGCATCACAGAAGCGTTTTCTTTTTTTCAGCACTGGAATGGCGCTTTAAATCTATGTGCCCTGCCCCTGTCATATACTCACTTTCCGGCGTATACACCTTTCATCAACTCCACTCCACTCCTGGGGTACCTTCTTGTGATTGTAACTTCAGAATGACCGGAATTCAGAAGTTACGTCAAAAGCTTTCAGTGTAAATCTAAGGGGTACTTTGCACGCTACAACATCGCAAGCCGATGCTGCGATGCCGAGCGCGATAGTCCCTGCCCCCGTCGCAGCTGCGATATCCTTGTGATAGCTGCCGTAGCGAACATTATTGCTACAGCAGCTTCACATGGACTCACCTGTCCTGGGACGTTGCTCTGGCCGGCAACCCACCTCCTTATTAAGGGGGCGGGTCGTACGGCGTCACTGCGACGTCACATGGCAGGCGGCCAATAGGAGCGGAGGGGCGGAGATGAGTGGGATGTAAACATCCCGCCCACCTCCTTCCTTCTGCATATCCTACGGAAGCCGCGGTGACGCCGGTAGGAGATGTTCCTCGCTACTGCGGCTTCACACACAGCGATGTGTGCTGCTGCTGGAGCGAGGAACAACATCGGACCATCGCATCCGCGTATTTATGGATTACGCCGACGCTACACCGATGATACGATTACGACCCTTTTGCGCTCGTTAATCGTATCATCTAGGCTTTACACAATACGATGTTGCCTGCGATGCCGGATGTGCGTCACTTTCAATTTGACCCCACCGACATCGCACCTGCGATGTCGTAGTGTGCAAAGTACCCCTAAGAGAGCCAGAACAAGGCTCTCATAGACTTGTATTGATTTGTGACTTTCAGCTAAACACTGGTGCTTCTGGCAGGTCACAAGTTGCTGAGAACAATGGTAGTAATGGCAAAAGAAGGTGAAGCCACCTGAAAGTGAGTATCAGACATGGGGCAAGGGACTTAGGGGTACTTTGCACACTGCGACATCGCAGGCCGATGCTGCGATGCCGAGCGCGATAGTACCCGCCCCCGTCGCAGCAGCGATATCCTTGTGATAGCTGCCGTAGCGAACATTATCGCTACGACAGCTTCACATGGACTCACCTGTCCTGCGACCGTCGCTCTGGCCGGCGACCCGCCTCCTTGTTAAGGGGGCGGGTCGTGCGGCGTCATAGCGACGTCACACGGCAGGTGGCCAATCGGAGCGGAGGGGCGGAGATGAGTGGGATGTAAACATCCCGCCCACCTCCTTCCTTCCGCATATCCTACGGAAGCCGCAGTGAGGCCGGTAGGAGATGTTCCTCGCTCCTGCGGCTTCACACACAGCGATGTGTGCTGCCGCAGGAGCGAGGAACAACATCGGACTGTCGCATCAGCGTAATTATGGATTACGCCGACGCTGCACCGATGATACGATTACGACGCTTTTGCGCTCGTTAATCGTATCATTGAACCTTTACACACTACGATGTCGCATGCGATGCCGGAAGTACGTCATTTTCAATTTGACCCCACCGACATCGCATGTCGTAGTGTGCAAAGTACCCCTTAGATTTAAAACACCACTCCAGCAGTGCACTACAAAAAAATGCTGTAGTTGTGCTTTAGGCGCCCTTCATACGTCAGTGATTCTGGTTCGTATGTTGCAATTTTTATACGTACCAGAATCACGGACACACGCAGACTCATTAAAATCAATGGGTCTGCGCACACATCAGTGATTTCTCAGAGCACAAGAACACGCGTATACGCCGCATGAAGACATATCCATTTTTCTCTGGCATCACTGATGTCCCATGGACCACACAATGATGTGATCCATGAAACACGTACCAGAAAAATTACATAATTATACATTTAAAATTTAAAGCTTTTTAAACTCACCCGTCTCTTACGCTGCTGTTTCCGGCTGCTGCTGCCTGTTGCTTCCAGGCTGGCTTATTATGCTCATGCATATGCATTTATGCACTGCACAGCAGACACGGAAATAGCTGCAGAGGGGAGATAGCAGTGGTCGGAAACAGGAAAGCGGGAGATATCAGCACCACGGATAGCAGGGGTGGGGACAGGTGAGTATAAGTGACTGATCTCCGTGTATTATCTCAGATAGCACACGGAGATCACACATGTGCTAACATCACGACACACGGAGGGCCATATGTGTGCCGTCCCCACGTCAGTAGCAACCGGGCTGCTCGGATCCGGACCCGCAGTGTGGCTCGAGGGATTCTTTGGACCCGGGGGTCACACGGACACTCCAAATGAAAGGGGGACGTATTTGTACGGGATTTGCCATAGTCAGTTTGTGACACCATCCACGGTGTCTGGTGAAGTATGGCACCACCGCTGCTGCTGTGGGACACCCGGGGCGATGTGATGGCAGCCAGTTGTTAACTCCTCCGTGGGTAGGGATGGTTGCCCTGGGACCCGGTGACTTGGTGCAGGGGCCGGTGATGGCAGGGGCCGGCGCACCTGGTCAGACCAGGGAGTTTCAGCTTACTCACGGTTAAAGAAATCAGACAAGTCCAATGATTAACCAAGGTGCTGCTGGCCGGCCACCGCGGCCGGATGTACTCTGGTCCCCCACCCGGGCTGGTGTTCTGTGTCACTTTCCTCTGCACTGTGTTGTGGTGGACTTCCCAGTGTGGAACACGGGAGTCCGCTCCCGGTACTATTGTTGGGAGTCGTGCCCGCTGACGCTGATCCGTGGGATCTCCATGGGTGTTTGCGGATACCCTATCCCTCTCAGTGGGTGGTTGTCTGCTTTTGGGACTTTGGTTGGGACAAGACCTATAATCCTGCCCTCAATTGGTTCATTAGCTAGGCCATTGGTCCCAGTCCTGGCTTCAGGGTCCAAGTACCCCCTCTGTGCATGGTTTCCGGATCGGTTCTCCGGTGTCGGTACCGGAGGGCTCCAACCCTGCCCTGGTCCACCTCGGATCTCCGGCTGCCGTCTTCCCGTCTCCTGCTAGACACGGACCACCGTCTGCCACCTAGCCAATGCACCAGGGCTCCAACCCCAGTGCCTCTGCTCTCACTACAACCTTCACCTTCAACTTCCACTACTCAACTTCAACTACTCAACTTCAACTACTGCTTTTTCCCGCCCCAGGCTCTCCAGACCCCTAGGTGGGCGTTCTCCATCCGCTTGGTCCCACCCACTGGTGTGCCTGTCTTTCCCTGAGGGGGGTGACTAGGGTTTTAGGTCGGCTGAATGTAACCCTGTGAGGGAAGGTGTTATGTAGTGGCCTATGTGTGTGACTACCTGGGCGTCACATATGCACCTTTATCACGTCAGTGAAAAATGTGTGTGTTATTCACTGATGTGTGAAAGAGGCCTTAAAGTGATCTATGGCCAGAAATCAGCTAAAAGGAGCTCAGAGGAAGGCTGATCGACCATTTATAAACTTTCCATGACAGATTCTCCGTTAACTCATTCAGCAGACTGTACTAGACAAAGCAACACAGAGACCGTAGAAAGCATATGATGCAAAAGTTTAACAAACATTCATTTTAGCCCCAAATACCTGCATTTAAGTAAAAAATAAATATCTCAAAAGGCGCTCAACCTTTTTAAAGAGAGACAAGCCTTCTCTAGTGGTGTCTGGCAATAGTTTACTCTCCTTTCCCCATTCAGAACCCATACAGCTGTGTCCAGGCTGAGCTTGTGTATGGAAGGGGGATGGGGGGGTTCTAGAGAAGTAGCCACTTGTTGAATAGTCAGGGAAAGTGCATAGTTTCACACATCCAGTTTTTCGCCGGTTTGCCGGATTCGGCGCACTCCAGTACAGTATGATACAGTACAATGGCAGCACGGCAACTTCCGGTCCCCGAGGCCTGCTCCCCGGTTCCCGTACCCCGCTCTCCGGTCCCCGACGGCGTCCCCTGCTCACCGCTCCTGTCCCTCCTTCTTCTTCCTCGCCTGCGTCCTCCATGTGTCCTGCTCCCCACTCCCGGCGCCCCTCTGCGACGCAGGACACACTGCCGGGCACTCCTGCTTCTTCTGCTCCACTTCCTGCACTGGCTTCTGGCACACGGGCCTCGCGCATGCGCATTATGGCGCGCGCGCGCGGTCATTGACCCTCTCTTAAAGGGCCAGCGTCTACAAACAGGATATTGCATAGACAGGTACAGGGTATAAGAAGATTCTCTTTCCTGGTGGGTGGGGCCTGTTCTACGTGTTTAGTAAGCTAGGAGTTCAGGTCCCCGTATTGCTTTGTCCAGTATTAACCCCTGTCTGTCTCACAGAGCCTGTCCTGCCACGCCAGCCGGTCCTGACCACGTCCGCTCCAGTACTCCTGACGGTGACTGTCGGCTGATGTTCTACCACCTCTTCAGTTCCGCCAGTCTCCGGTCCCTGGCTCCGTTTGGTGACCTGTCATCTCGCTCAGCTGGTTCCGGAGTCCGCCTGACCTTACAACCCGCCTCGGACCCTGAGCCTCGTCACCCGGTCTACCGTCTAGAACTCTGTGTTCCCAGGGACATCTACTTTCCAGCTCTCATACGGACTGTCTTGCTACCAGTAGTGCTTCGGCTGCCGTGCATCAAGGCCCTCTGGCAGGGTGACCGGCCTGGCTGCCTCACCAGGGGAATCCGGTGTACGGTCCAGTGTTTCCACCACCCGGACGCAACACGGGTCACATGATCCGGTCACATGACAGGATTTGACCGGAGCTTGTTGCGCTGCCATTGTACTGTATCACACTGTACTGGAGTGCGCCAACTCCGGCAAACCGGCGAAAAGCCGGATGTGTAAAACTAGTAACGTTCTTACTCCATACACTGAACTGGGGTAGATTTATGGCGATCAGCACAGTAGGGGACAGATTATATCAAATCTATTGGGGGCAATGGTTAAAAGTTCCCAAAACTGAACTTATTTCCTCCAGTTTATCAATATTATCCACTTAATACAAGTTATAATAATCGATCCGATCACTATTAATTTTAATTAACACAGCGGTAAATGATTGTCTGGAGATTGTGCAACGTTGGGAAACAGGAAACTACAACTAATGTGATTTGTTTTCTATTGTCGTTTTCGGCTGCTGAGGGAAGAATATCAGAATATCAGAATATCAGCCGAATGGATTCTGCCACAGAACGCCTGGTTGTTCCATCTTGCAGAGTTCAACTCAAGCATTAAATTGCTGACACCTCCAGCAACAGGAGGGGACATCGAGAAGAGGGGGATCTACATTACACATTTCCGTGATAGAAAAAACACTGAATATATGTATATATTAAAAAGATAAAAAATCTAACAATCATAATTTTTATGTATATATATATATATATATATATATATATATATACATATATGTATATATATATATATATATATATATATATATATATAGATACACACATATATATATATATATATATATATATATATATATATATATATATAGATATATGTATATGTAGATAGATGGATAGATAGATATAGATATGAACGGTATACTGCTCAAAAAAAAAAAGGGAACAAGGATTTTGTATTTTGGTGTTCCCTTTATTTTTCTGAGCAGTATATATAATATATATTTACTTATATATATATATATATATATATGTATATACAGGGCTGTATTTTGCCTTCATGCTGCCCTAGGCACTTTAAGTGGTCGCGCCCCTTAGTGACAACGTAAAACTGAGTTTTCGCACACGACATCTGTTTAAGGCAGATCTACTCTGTAGCACACTTTAAAAAGTATCAATAAGAAACTAACCCCCCCCCCCCCAATGGGAATCACCACAGGCACATCAAAACATAGCATGAGTATAAAATATTCCCACCACACCGTCCCCACTTATATACTGTGACTGTGACACTGCCCCTAATAAACTAAAACACCACTCTGCCCTCCCTTATAAACTACTGTATATGCACCACACCTTCCTCGATTATGAAATATGATCTGTACATTGTGAGGAGGGAGCAGCATGATGTGAGGACAATGTCCCATGCATGCTGCCCCCTCCTCACAATGTCCCATGCATGCTGCCCCTCCTCACAATGTCCCATGCATGCTGCTCCCTCCTCACAATGTCCCATGCATGCTGCTCCCTCGTCACAATGTCCCATGCATGCTGCCCCCTCCTCACAATGTCCCATGCATGCTGCTCCCTCCTCACAATGTCCCATGCATGCTGCTCCCTCCTCACAATGTCCCATGCATGCTGCTCCCTCGTCACAATGTCCCATGCATGCTGCCCCCTCCTCACAATGTCCCATGCATGCTGCTCCCTCCTCACAATGTCCCATGCATGCTGCTCCCTCGTCACAATGTCCCATGCATGCTGCCCCCTCCTCACAATGTCCCATGCATGCTGCTCTCTCCTCACAATGTCCCATGAATGCTGCCCCCTCTTCACAATGTCCCATGCATGCTGCTCCCTCCTCACAATGTCTCATGCATGCTGCTCCCTCCTCACAATGTCTCATGCATGCTGCTTCCCGCCTTACAATGTCCCATGCATGATGCTCCCTCCTCACAATGTCCCATGCATGCTGCTCCCTCCTCACAATGTCCCATGCATGCTGCTCCCTCCTCACAATGTCTCATGCATGCTGCTCCCTCCTCACAATGTCTCATGCATGCTGCTCCCTCCTCACAATGTCTCATGCATGCTGCTCCCTCCTCACAATGTCCCATGCATGATGCTCCCTCCTCACAATGTCCCATGCATGCTGCTCCCTCCTCACAATGTCTCATGCTTGATGCTCCCTCCTCACAATGTCCCATGCATGCTGCTCCCTCCTCACAATGTCCCATGCATGCTGCTCCCTCCTCACAATGTCTCATGCATGCTGCTCCCTCCTCACAATGTCTCATGCATGCTGCTCCCGCCTCACAATGTCCCATGCATGCTGCTCCCTCCTCACAATGTCCCATGCATGCTGCTCCCTCCTCACAATGTCTCATGCTTGATGCCCCCTCCTCACAATGTCCCATGCATGCTGCTCCCTCCTCACAATGTCCCATGCATGCTGCTCCCTCCTCACAGTGTCTCATGCATGCTGCTCCCTCCTCACAATGTCCCATGCATGCTGCTCCCTCCTCACAATGTCCCATGCATGCTGCTCCCTCCTCACAATGTCTCATGCATGCTGCTCCCTCCTCACAATGTCTCATGCATGCTGCTCCCGCCTCACAATGTCCCATGCATGCTGCTCCCTCTTCACAATGTCCCATGCATGCTGCTCCCTCCTCACAATGTCTCATGCTTGATGCTCCCTCCTCACAATGTCCCATGCATGCTGCTCCCTCCTCACAATGTCCCATGCATGCTGCTCCCTCCTCACAATGTCTCATGCATGCTGCTCCCTCCTCACAATGTCTCATGCATGCTGCTCCCTCCTCACAATGTCCCATGCATGCTGCTCCCTCCTCACAATGTCCCATGCATGCTGCTCCCTCCTCACAATGTCCCATGCATGCTGCCCCCTCCTCACAGTGTCCCATGCATGCTGCCCCCTCCTCACAGTGTCCCATGCATGCTGCCCCCTCCTCACAGTGTCCCATGCATGCTGCCCCTCTCCTCACAGTGTCCCATGCATGCTGCCCCCCTCCTCAGTGTCCCATGCATGCTGCCCCCTTCTCACAATGTCCCATGCATGCTGTCCCTCTCCATGAGCTCCTAATGCTGCCTTCCTCTTTTCCATAATGAGACCTTCATGTTGCCCCACTCATGCTAAGACCACCACACTAACGCTTATGCTGAGACCCCACCCCCCACACACACTACCCCACTCTTGATATTGACTCCCCTACATTGCTCCACTCCATACTGATCCCACACATGCTGCCCCTTCTTCACAATGAGCTCCCAATGCTGCCCCCTCTTGTTCTGAGTCCTTACACTCCCCCCACCCATTCTATTTTGTTATTGCACTATCCCTCATCCCTTGTCCTCTGTCTCTAGCATTAGCCCCTCTCTCACACTCCCCCAGCATCAGCCTCTCTCCCCCAGCATCAGCCTCTATCTTCCCTCAGCATCAGCCTCTCTCCCCCAGTCTCAGCCTTTGCCTCCCCCCAGCCTCAGCCTGCCCCAGTCTCCGCCTCAGCCTCCCTCCAGCCTCCCTCCAGTCTCAGCCTCCCTCAAGTCTCAGCCTCCCTCCAGTCTCAGCCTCCCTCCAGCCTCCCCTCAGTCTCCCTCCAGCCTCCCCTAAGTCTCAGCCTCCCTCCAGTCTCAGCTTCTGCCTCCCTCCAGCCTCCCCCCAGTCTCAGCCTCCCTCCAGCCTCCCCCCAGTCTCAGACTTCCTCCAGCCTCCCTCCAGTCTCAGCCTCCCTCCAGCCTCACCCCAGTCTCAGCCTCCCTCCAGCCTCACCCCAGTCTCAGCCTTCCTCCAGCCTCCCCTCAGTCCCAGCCTCTGCCTCCCTCCAGCCTCCCCCAAGTCTCAGCCTCTGCCTCCCTCCAGACTCCCCCCAGTCTCTGCCTCTGCCTCCCTCCAGCCTCCCCCCAGTCTCTGCCTCTGCCTCCCTCCAGCCTTCCCCCAGTCTCTGCCTCTGCCTCCCTCCAGCCTTCCCCCAGTCTCTGCCTCTGCCTACCTCCAGCCTCCCCCCAGTCTCTGCCTCTGCCTCCCTCCAGCCTCCCCCCAGCCTCTGCCTCTGCCTCCCTCCAGCCTCCCCCCAGCCTCTGCCTCCCTCCAGCCTCCCCCAAGTCTCTGCCTCTGCCTCCCTCCAGCCTCCCCCGAGTCTCAGCCTCTGCCTCCCTCCAGCCTCCCCCAGTCTCTGCCTCTGCCTCCCTCAGCCTCCCCCCAGTCTCTGCCTCTGCCTCCCTCCAGCCTCCCCCCAGTCTCTGCCTCCCTCCAGCCTCCCCCCAGTCTCTGCCTCTGCTTCCCTCCAGCCTCCCCCAAATCTCTGCCTCTGCCTCCCTCCAGCCTCCCCCCAGTCTCTGCCTCTGCCTCCCTCCAGCCTCCCCCCAGTCTCTGCCTCTGCCTCCCTCAGCCTCCCCACAGTCTCTGCCTCTGCCTCCCTCCAGCCTCCCCACAGTCTCTGCCTCTGTCTCCCTCCAGCCTCCCCCCAGTCTCGGCCTCTGCCTCCCTCCAGCCTCCCCCCAGTCTCTGCCTCTGCCTCCCTCCAGCCTCCCCCCAGTCTCTGCCTCCCTCCAGCCTCCCCCCAGTCTCTGCCTCTGCCTCCCTCCAGCCTCCCCCCAGTCTCTGCCTCTGTCTCCCTCCAGCCTCCCCCAGTCTCTGCCTCCCTCCAGCCTCCCCCCAGTCTCTGCCTCTGCCTCCCTCCAGCCTCCCCCCAGTCTCTGCCTCTGCCTCCCTCCAGCCTTCCTTCAGTCTCTGCCTCTGCCTCCCTCCAGCCTCCCCCAGTCTCTGCCTCTGCCTCCCTCCAGTCTCCCCCCAGTCTCTGCCTCTGCCTCCCTCCAGCCTCCCCCCAGTCTCTGCCTCTGCCTCCCTCCAGCCTCCCCCCAGTCTCAGCCTCTGCCTCCCTCCAGCCTCCCCCCAGTCTCAGCCTCTGCCTCCCTCCAGCCTCCCCCCAGTCTCTGCCTCTGCCTCCCTCCAGCCTCCCCCCAGTCTCTGCCTCCCTCCAGCCTCCCCCCAGTCTCTGCCTCTGCCTCCCTCCAGCCTCCCCCCAGTCTCTGCCTCCCTCCAGCCTCCCCCCAGTCTCAGCCTCTGCCTCTCTCCAGCCTCCCCCCAGTCTCAGCCTCTGCCTCCCTCCAGCCTCCCCCCAGTCTCTGCCTCCCTCCAGCCTCCCCCCAGTCTCTGCCTCCCTCCAGCCTCCCCCAGTCTCAGCCTCTGCCTCCCTCCAGCCTCCCCACAGTCTCAGCCTCTGCCTCCCTCCAGTCTCAGCCTCTGCCTCCCTCCAGCCTCCCCCCAGTCTCAGCCTCTGCCTCTCTCCAGTCTCAGCCTCTGCCTCTGCCTCCCTCCAGTCTCAGCCTCCTCCAGTCTCAGCCTCTGCCTCTCTCCAGCCTCCCCCCAGTCTCAGCCTCTGCCTCCCTCCAGCCTCCCCCCAGTCTCAGCCTCTGCCTCCCTCCAGCCTCCCCCCAGTCTCAGCCTCTGCCTCCCTCCAGTATCAGCCTTTGCCGCCTCCCCCCCCCCGCATGCGCAGATCTCGGGTCTGCATTAGAGACACTCCCACGCTCCTTATGAATCCACTTACCTGCTCCAGTGCCCGCCGCCATCTTCCTGGCTCACGTGAGTATCCTCTTCTGACACCGGCTTCCATCACGGCGTCATCCGCAGCGTCCTGCTGTGAGCTCTGCATGTGACGTCCACACAGCAGTGGATGCAGCGCAGAGGAAGGAGCTGATTGGCGCGCGCCTGTGACCCCGGAAGTGCAGGCGCCGGCAGTTCCGGGGTCAATCAGCTCCCTGTGCTCAGCAGCCACAAAAAAAAAATGTAAAAAAAAAAAAATTTTTTTTTTTTTTTTTTTTTTTGCTGCCAGAAGGTGCCGCCCCTCACAATCTGCCGCCCTAGGCACCGGACCACGGGTGCCTAATGGTAAATACGGCCCTGTGTATATACTATATATATATATATATATATATATATATATATATATACATACAGGGAAATAAAGAAAACAATAAAATTCTAAATATATATATGCTCCTGGTCTATGATAGATAAATGGATGGACGGATAAATAGTTAGATGGATAAATGGATAGATAGATAGATAGATAGATAGATAGAGGGATAGATAGATAGATAGATAGATAGATAGATAGATAGATAGATATAGAGGGATGGATACATGGTTGGATAGATAGATAGACAGATGGATAGATAGATAGATAGTTGAATAGATGGATAGATAAATGGATGGATAGATAAGTGGATGAATGGAAGGATGGATGGATGGATGGATGGATGGATGGATGGATAGATAGATAGATAGATAGATAGATAGATAGATGAATGGATAAATGGATGGATAAATAAATGGATGGATGGGTGGATGGATGGATAGATGGATGGATGGATAGATGGACAGATAGATGGATGGATGATAGATATGATTATTGAAAACCTTCTAAATAATCACAGCTGGAAATTGTAAGATATAGCAGAGCTTATTGTGCTGTTTTTTGTTTTATTTAGCACTTCCAGTATGTCTCTCCAATGCTTGTACATAGTAGCTATTAGAATTAATGGTAATACTTCAACTGATCAAAAGATTGAGTTTAATTACCATTTAATGGAGGATTGGCATGATCAAAGACCTACCAGTCTTATTTCTAATCTCCTTCAGCTCAGTCTACTAAACTACTGCAGTCACAATGTATCCACAAAGAGTTAAAAAGACAACTGTGATCTGGCTACATCTGCAGATGATTAATCATTTATTGAAATTAATCACTAAAGGATAAAGCAGAGATTTATAGACCTCATGCGTCCAATAACCTGATTGCCACCTGCATAAAGTCTCCACCTGTTGGTATAATGGCGATTCAAGGTAGTTGGTATAGTTCTATAGTTATCAACTATCGTAATATCATGTCTCATCCAGTTCATTGGTAACCGCTGATGAAACTGATATTGATTTTCTTTTTGGTATAATTTCTGGTATCTTTTTTCCAAAAATTGAGATTTCATTAAAGCTTTTTCTGAACAAAATTGCAAAAGATCTGGTCTAGCTAAATTGATGGTCTTCTCAAAGAAGTAGAGGTTTACAAAATATATGATAGTACTGGAGATCTGGTCTAGATCAAGGGATGTTCATCTCAAAGAAGTAGATGGTATGCAAAATATGGGGCGGTACCAATGATATGGTCTAAATAAAGAGATGGTCTTCTCAAAGACGTAGACAGTATGCTAAATGTATGAGTGTAAGGATTCATTGGTTGGCCCTCACAAAGATATAGTCAGTATACAAAATATATGATGGTACTGAAGATCTGGTCTAGATCAAGGGATGTTCCTCTCAAAGAAGTAGAATGTATGCAAAATACGGGAAGCCACTGAAGATCTGAACTAGATAAAGAGATGGTCTTCTCAAAGAAGTAGACAATATGCAAAATATTTGATGGTACTGAAGATCTGGTCTAGAGAAATGCATGTTCTTCACAAAGAAGTAGATGGTATACAAAATATGGGATGGTACTGAAGATCTGGTCAAGATAAAGAGATGGTCTTTTCAAAGAAGTAGACAGTATACTAAATATATGATTGTAATGAAGATCTGGTCTAGCTTAATGGTTAACCATCAAAAAGAAATAGTCAGTATACAAAATACATGATGGTACTGAAGTTCTGGTCTAGAGAAATGGATGGTCTTCACAAAGAATCAGTCATTGTACAAAAAATGTAATGGTGCTGAAGATTTGGTCTAATTATAGGGTTCGTCCTTGAAAAGAAATAGCCAGTGTACAACATATGTGTGATGATACTAAAGATTTGATATATATCAAAGGGTGGTCTTCTCAAGGAAAGAGTAAGTATTCAAAATATTTGATGCTACCAAAGATTTGGTCTAGAGAAATAGATGCTGTTCTCAAAGAGGTAGATGGTATGCAAAATATCGGAAGGCAGTGAGGATCTTGTCTAGATAAAGAGCTTGTCTTCTCAAAGAAGTAGACCATATTACTAAATATATGATCGTAAGAAGAGTCTGGTTTAGTTCAATGGTTTGCCCTCAGAAAGAAATAGTTAGTATACAAAATATATGATGGTTCTGAAGATCTGGTCTAGAGAAATGGATGGTCTTCTCAAAGAAATAGCCAGTGTACAAAATATGTAATTATGCTGAAAATTTGGTCTCAATGAAGAGTTGGTTCTTGCAAAGAAATAACCAATCTACTGATGGTACTAAAGATTTGGTATAGGTCAAAGGGTGGTCTTCTCAAATCAATAGTAATGAAGATCTAATCTAGATAAAGAGGGGAGAGTTGGTCCTCTCAAAGAAATAGCTAGTATACAGAAAATATCATAGTATGAAAGATATAGTCTACAGAAGGTGAAGGGGTGTTCCTCTCAAAGAAATAACCCATGTACAAAATATATGGTGGTACTGAACATTTGGTGGTCATCTTGAAGAGGTGATCTTTCTGAGAACTTTCACTGTATAATTGTATATTGTTAAGGCTTAATGAGTTATGAGATAGGATGCTCCTATATCCTGAGCCATATACAAACTCACAATAATATAGTAATAAATCTGGCACACTGAAGTTATTCACGACACATGAAATGTTTCTTTAGAATGCTGAATCGAATTTATTAGTGCAAAAAGTTGAGGATAATTTATCCAACGTTTCGACCGTATCTTATGGTCGTTGTCAAGGACAAAATTATCTAGGATTACAAGAAATATGTACAAGAAAAGACAAAAAATGAAATTAGTACAAAAACATAACATCAAGCTAATTTTTTCAAAAGCCTGCATCATAGGTTTGATCATATACAGCACATAATAAACATAAGAATCATGAGACAAAATGAGCAAATCTGTGCATTTATACGAATACCTATCTAACAGAAGACGAGTATAGTGGTAATGATACAAATACAGCATGCACACCCACCTATATCAACACTGTAAAGATATGCATTCAATGTTAAATGGACATCACCATTGGGTATAATGGGATCAGAAAGATCGATCCTACGTGTGAAATGAAGAGAGGTATATAATAAGTCACATGGCACAAAGTAACATATTTCATTAAATGGCATATTACCAATGAAAATTAATGAATATATATATACCTCACATACTATCAGTTAGATATAAGGAAGATGGCCAAGACCTTTATTGCAGGACTGGGAATAACGCAAGTTTTTGTTGTTGTTTCTAAATGTAGATCAAATATATCATTCTTTCAGCGTACTGAACAAAGTTATTCCTAATGGAAACATTATATAGGAAAGAGACACACTACCTGGTTTACTGGACAGAAACCATAACACAAAACACTAGTGGGAGTAGTGTGATTCCCACACTGAGTGTTTCTTAGTTGCCTCCAAATGAGCAAATGCTAGAATGAAGGGTACATAAGAATTAAAAATATATCTGAGAATATAACATCAGTATAAGACATATATAACAGGGGATATGATGGAAAAATGCTCCATACTACCTTATTGCAGCAATAATTGTCTGGTACTGCTATCATGGGAAATAGGGAATACATGTCCCTTTAAGACTCTATGAAAGATCATATGAATAGTGCAAGTGTTAGAGGCAATGAGTCAAGGTTGATTAAAGAAGAAAAACACTAATAGAAACACATACCTGGAAAGGTAAATAGGAACTCACAAGCAAAGAGTTGTTAGGTAGATTTGTGGAGGAACAAGTCTGGGAGAAAATATAGATAGAGATCAGAGGTAGTCTAACAAGGACCGGACAGCGTGGATAGACAGATGACGCATACCTTATAATGCTGGTGTAGGATATAGGTCCCTGGATAGTGTGCGCTGTGCCACGCTTGTGATAATCTTATATACTCTAGGCGAGACGGCGCCCACCGTCCCACTTCCGGATTGTGGAACGCAGTGTGCTGACCGTGGATCGCACGCCGCGCATGCGCAACGCCGTCACCAGCATCGCGCATGCGCAGGGAGCGGACCGCCGGGCAGCAGGCAAGGGAGGAGGTGATGACATGACGTATTTCTGGAAGGAGCGTATATGTAAACAATCCCAGTGGAGGATGACAGTGAACAGGCCTGTGGATTGCACGCAGCCCGCGCGCCGCGCCTGGCTATTTGCGCAACGCACGAGCCGGGCACAGAGCACAGGCCAGAGTGAATGGCTGATAACAGTGTTAGATAAACATTTATATTGCCTACATAGTGACAGGTGACGATGTAACAGGGTGAAGGTAGACTGTTGCTGGTGCCAGTAGGTGAGGGATCAAGTGGTGGGTGACTGAAAATGAGAAAAACAAGTTAGAACCATAATCACTATCTAATCTATAGTGATTATGGTTCTAACTTGTTTTTCTCATTTTCAGGCACCCACCACTTGATCCCTCACCTACTGGCACCAGCAACAGTCTACCTTCACCCTGTTACATCGTCACCTGTCACTATGTAGGCAATATAAATGTTTATCTAACACTGTTATCAGCCATTCACTCTGGCCTGTGCTCTGTGCCCGGCTCGTGCGTTGCGCAAATAGCCAGGCGCGGCGCGCGGGCTGCGTGCAATCCACAGACCTGTTCACTGTCATCCTCCACTGGGATTGTTTACATATACGCCCCTTCCAGAAATACATCATGTCATCACCTCCTCCCTTGCCTGCTGCCCGGCGGTCCGCTCCCTGCGCATGCGCGATGCTGGTGACGGCGTTGCGCATGCGCGGCGTGCGCTCCACGGTCAGCACACTGCGTTCCACAATCCGGAAGTGGGACGGTGGGCGCCGTCTCGCCTAGAGTATATAAGATTATCACAAGCGTGGCACAGCGCACACTATCCAGGGACCTATATCCTACACCAGCATTATAAGGTATGCGTCATCTGTCTATCCACGCTGTCCGGTCCTTGTTAGACTACCTCTGATCTCTATCTATATTTTCTCCCAGACTTGTTCCTCCACAAATCTACCTAGCAACTCTTTGCTTGTGAGTTCCTATTTACCTTTCCAGGTATGTGTTTCTATTAGTGTTTTTCTTCTTTAATCAACCTTGACTCATTGCCTCTAACACTTGCACTATTCATATGATCTTTCATAGAGTCTTAAAGGGACATGTATTCCCTATTTCCCATGATAGCAGTACCAGACAATTATTGCTGCAATAAGGTAGTATGGAGCATTTTTCCATCATATCCCCTGTTATATATGTCTTATACTGATGTTATATTCTCAGATATATTTTTAATTCTTATGTACCCTTCATTCTAGCATTTGCTCATTTGGAGGCAACTAAGAAACACTCAGTGTGGGAATCACACTACTCCCACTAGTGTTTTGTGTTATGGTTTCTGTCCAGTAAACCAGGTAGTGTGTCTCTTTCCTATATAATGTTTCCATTAGGAATAACTTTGTTCAGTACGCTGAAAGAATGATATATTTGATCTACATTTAGAAACAACAACAAAAACTTGCGTTATTCCCAGTCCTGCAATAAAGGTCTTGGCCATCTTCCTTATATCTAACTGTTAGTATGTGAGGTATATATATATTCATTAATTTTCATTGGTAATATGCCATTTAATGAAATATGTTACTTTGTGCCATGTGACTTATTATATACCTCTCTTCATTTCACACGTAGGATCGATCTTTCTGATCCCATTATACCCAATGGTGATGTCCATTTAACATTGAATGCATATCTTTACAGTGTTGATATAGGTGGGTGTGCATGCTGTATTTGTATCATTACCACTATACTCGTCTTCTGTTAGATAGGTATTCGTATAAATGCACAGATTTGCTCATTTTGTCTCATGATTCTTATGTTTATTATGTGCTGTATATGATCAAACCTATGATGCAGGCTTTTGAAAAAATTGGCTTGATGTTATGTTTTTGTACTAATTTCATTTTTTGTCTTTTCTTGTACATATTTCTTGTAATCCTAGATAATTTTGTCCTTGACAACGACCATAAGATACGGTCGAAACGTTGGATAAATTATCCTCAACTTTTTGCACTAATAAATTCGATTCAGCATTCTAAAGAAACGTTTCATGTGTCGTGAATAACTTCAGTGTGCCAGATTTATTACTATATTATTAACTACTATTTTTTCTGGGCACCTAAATTGCACAACTGTGAGCCAGACATATCCGCTTACTAAATATACAAACTCACAATCACATGTAAATAAAAGTATTACGTTGTCAAAGATATTAAACTTACTTTAATGCCCATCAGGCAGTAGAGGACACTGATGACTCCCATCGGTAGCACATAGAAGAGCAGGGATGTGACTTGGATGATACAGTTGTATATCCACAAGGGTTGGATCACAGTACAAGTAGCAGAGTCAGGAACAAGACTTCCATTGGGGAAGTAGTGCAGCCGGATACCATGAGTACTGGTATTGGGAATGGAAAACAGAATGGAGAAGATCCAAAGTGTGATGAGTATCCTAAGCGCTCTTCTTCGGGTGCTCTTCAGTTTGGCTTTGAAGGGATGCATAATGGCTACGTATCTCTCCACACTGACTGTGGTCACACTAAGAATAGAGGCAAAGCACACAGTTTCAAAAAGAACTGTCTTAAAATAACAACCCCAAGCACCAAAAAGGAAAGGGTAGTTGCTCCACATCTCATAGACTTCAAGTGGCATACCAAGAAGAAGGACAAGGAGGTCGGAAACTGCCAAACTGAACAGGTAATAGTTTGTAGGAGTCCTCATGTTATGGTGCTTCAAGATTACGAGACACACCAACATGTTACCACTGACCCCCACCAAGAAGATAACTGCGTAAACTAGTGTCATGGGCAATGATAAGCCACTGCGCTTTGGCCCACAAAGAAATGCTAAATATTCTTCAGTGCTATTTATATTCCTCAGCATAGCGTCGTCCGAAGATAAAGTATAACCTGTCCACGTGGAATTGATGTTCTGCAGGTCATCCATGACTTTGGCTCGAAAAGGTCAGGATCACACAAAAAGATTTTGTTGAAGTAAGTCCAAAAATGTTTATAAGAATAAAGGAAAGGGGAGAAAACTGGAAATGGGTGATTGATAGTTAAAAGAGAACATAAAAAACAGGATGTAAATATGGTAACATAAAAAAACACAAATGAGAATGCAATACATATGTAAGAGGTCGAGAAAAGATAAGGAACTCAACAGATCATGTCTGGATGGAACATAAATGAGCTAAAAGTCAATAAAATAATCTAAAAATGGAGAAATAATACAAATGAATTCACAATATAAACACACAAATGATAGAAAAATCTTCTTTCCAAGCACTTTTCATAGGAAGAGTTGAATTTCCCAGATGGGAAAATGCTGCCTAACTCTCAGTTTGTGATGCCGTGATACTGTACACCAGTTGCCTTCCAAAGATCTGTGTTTTCAGCTGAATTTCTCCTCCCCTGAAGGATGCTGATTGGGCGCCTGGCATTATTCAATACTCTCTTGAAGCAGGCTTTAGCACGGATCTAAGAAGGGGAGTCTGGATATCGCAGGTGGTTTGCTTCTATTCATGACAATGTTCCATTGACTACGGTTTAACAATGGTGTTAAGGAAAGAGTTAAATCCAATCACATGCTTTCTGCGCTAATTACGTGCCTAGCGGGGAATACTGACTACAAAAACTGACAAAGCTAATTATCTGCCCAAATGTACAGCGAGCCATGTGAAAAAGAAAAGAATACATACAATGCCTGTAATCTTTGTTCGCGAAATGAGCCATAAACATGAATCAATATTGTAGCTGTGGGATTTAAAGGTATAGATATACAGTTTGTAAACTATTTGGATCATATATGGGTATGTGCACACGTTGCTTTTTTTTCCGCGCGGAAAAAAACGCACCCTCTGGCAGAGGGGAGAATTGTAAACAATGCTTTTTGAGAAACAACGCATCGAAAACGCATGCGTTTTTCATGCGTTTTTCATGCGTTTTTCATGCGTTTTTCATGCGTTTTTTTAGGTGCGTTTTTTAAGACTTGTCAGTGATAATAAAGTTGGTTGAACACAGACCTTTGGAAAAAAAAACCTGTGATGTCATTTCCTTCTCCACATTCTGTTTGGATAAATGGGAGGGCTTGGAATGGAAGGAGCACCATTTGAATTTTGGAAAAGTTGAAATAAACTTCGCGCACCAAGCCCCTTAGGTACCTATACGTCAGAAAACCCCCACAAGTGACCCCATTTTGGAATCTGCACCCATCAAGGATTTTATTCAGGAGTATATTAAGCATTTTGAATCTACAGCTACTTCACCCAAAATGTTGCTGTAGCAACAATATTCTCACTTTTAGGCCCGTTTCACACGTCAGTGAAAACACTGACGTTTTTCACTGGCGTGTAAAACACGCACATGTCCCTCCGTGTGCCGTGAATCACGGCACACGTGGGTTGTCTAAGTGCAATCCGGGCTCCGTTCTCCGTGGCCCGTGATTGCACTTAGAGATTAACTCACCTGCGCCCGCTCCCTCTCTCCATGGTGCTGATCGCTCCCGCGGTGCAGCATCCAGCCGGCGCTGACCCCCGCAGCAGCTGGTTCCGGGTTGGCTGTGTCGTGCATCATGAATATGCGCGACAATAATGAGCCGGCACAGAAGGAACAGGGAGGACGGGCTGCAGAGGACATCGCTGGAGCCGGGTGAGTTAAAATGTTTTTATTTTAAAAGCACGTTTTTTTCTGGCACGTGTTTCACGGATCACACCACTGCGTGGTCCGTGGGACATCAGTGATGCCAGAAAAAAATGGACATGTCTCCGTGCGGCAATCACGCACACGCGGGTACGCCGCATGGAGACACGTGCAGTGAAAAATCACTGATGTGTGAGCAGACCCATTCATTATAATGGGTCTGCGTATGTCAGTGATTCTGGTACGTTTAAAAAAAAGCACAAACGTCCCAGAATCACTGACGTGTGAAAGGGGCCTAAGGCTATGTGGCCATGATCCAGCGACACGGCGTCTAGTACACAGTGTCAGCCTTCCTGCAGCTGCCCATGCCCACGATTTGGGTTCAGGCTGCTGTGGAGCTCTATACTACCTGCAGAGAACACTCGTCTCCGCAGCATAAATTGACATGCTGAGGCTCGGGAAGCCACGCTACCGGTCAGTTTATGCTGCGGAGAAAAGAAGCACAGTGGGCATGGGATCTCCAAAAATCCTTCCACTGTGCTTCTACTGCACAACGCAGCGTTATGGACGCAGGGAAAACACTCAGCGCCCATAACGCTGCAAACCCTGATTGTGGACACACAGCCTAAAAAGCGTCAATGGATGAAGGGATGTCAAATATATAGAACGTCCTACCCATGCCTGCATATTCTAAGCTGGCACCTTTAGTACCTTTCATGTGGCACTAAAGGGTGCCTAGCTTAGTATTTATCCAATAAAAAAAAAAAAAAAAAAAATGAAAAAAATGGCGTGGGGTCCCCCCTATTTTTGATAGCCAGTCAGGGTAAAGCAGACAGCTGTAGCCTGCAAACCACAGCTGGCAGCTTCATCTTGGCTGGTGATCAATTTGGAGGGCTCCCCATGTTTTTTTTTTTATTTATAAATAAAGAATAAAAAAAAAAATAACATGGGGTCCCCCCAAATTAGATCACCAGCCAAGGTGAAGCTGACAGCTGGGGTCTGGTATTCTCAGGGTGGGAAGAGCCATGGTTATTGGACTCTTCCCAGCCTAAAAATAGCAGGCCGCAGCCGCCCCAGAAGTGGCGCATCCATTAGATGCGCCAATCCTGGCGCTTCGCCCCAACTCATCCCGCGCCCTGGTGCGTTGGCTAACGGGGTAATAAATGGGGTTGATACCAGATGTGTAATGTCACCTGGCATCAAGCCCAGCAATTAGTGATGTCACGGCGTCTATCAGACACCCGACATAACTAATTGACAGTAAACAAAAGCAAAAAAAGACAACAAAAAATGTTTTATTAGAAAAAACACTCCCCAAATCATTCCCTTGTTCTCCAATTTAATAAAAAAAAATGGGTCCGCAGAAATCCATATGGATGTCCCACGTCGCCTCTGGACCTTCTAGAATATGGGGGCACGTTCAGGAAACGTATCCCCCATTTTCTAGGAGGGCAGACCCTCCATTTGAGGAGAGTGGGTGCAAAAATCTGCACCCACTCTCCCCGGGTCACAGCTGCAGAGTGCGAGCAGCCAGCACAGCTCACACTGAACACAGTGCTGGCTGTCAGCTGCTCTGCTCATGTGACCGGCCGGCGCCTGCTGTGAAGGAGGAGGAGGGGGCCGCGGGGGATCAGCGCTGCGACCGGACAGGTATGTATGACACCGGGGGGAATAGGGGGTGAACGGGCAGGGCCTGGGGAACAGTTTTCTGTCGCATGTGTTATTGCACATGCGACAGAAATCATAGGAGCAGGGCGGCCGGTGCGCTACTGTGCGCGCGGCCATGTTGGATTTTCGGGAGGGGGGTCGGGGGTCGGGGCGGGCACTTTGGCGACACCGGGGGCTTTGCCAGGAAGTGAGGTCAACAGGAAGCGTCTTGACCTCACTTCCAGGTAAATGCCTGCGTTCTGGCGTGCCGACAAAGGCCGCGGACCGCAACAAAAAAGCAGGTCCATGCGTTGTGGCTGCGTTCTGACCCCACATCATTGATTTCAATGGGGGAGAGAACGCAGCCACAACGCACAAAAGAAGTGACATGCTGCTTTTCTTTCCGCACCGATTTTTGGCATCCAAAACGCTGCGGAAAGAAACGCAGCATGTGCACTGATTTTTCAGCTTTCCCATACACTTTGCTGGGAAAGCTGAACGCATGCAATTTGCCACTGAAACGCTGCGGTTCAAAACGCAGCGTTTCCGCGGTAAAAAACGCATCGTGTGCACACAGCCTATGAAATGGAATATTACTGATCTCCATCCATTGTACTCTAATTTTTTTTTTTTTAAAAGGGATTGCCTAATTTAGGAAAGCCTGCTGTCTATGCAACTTCTGGAAAGAAGGGTATTGTGTGTGTCATAGACAGTAGATGGAGCAAAGGTCAACCATGTGGCCCTCTTCTCTATTAAGGAGCTTAGCTCCCAGGTTCCAGAGCCCCATTCGTGAGGTTACTAAGGATCTGGAAAGAGGTGTATTGTGTTTGGCTTTTTCTAGCAGTACCATAGACAATAGATGGAGTGAAGGTCAACCATGTGGCCCTCTGTTCTATTAAGGATCTTATCTCTGAGGTTTCGGAGCCCCGATCATGAGGTTACTAAGGATCTGGAAAGAGGTATTGTATTTAGCTTTTACCAGCAGTACAATAGACAATAGATGGAGTGGAGGTCAGCCATGGGGCCCTCTCCTTGATTAAAGAGCTTACATCCCATGTACAAGAGCCCCAATCATGAGGTTACAAATGATCTGGAAAAAGAGGTATTGTATTTGGCTTTTTCCAGCAGTACCATAGACAATAGATGGAGCGGAGGTCAACCATTCAACCATGTGGCCCTCTGCTCCAATAAAGAGCTTAGCTCCCAGGTTCTGGAGCCCCAATTGTGAGGTTACTAAGGAACTGTATAGAGGGGTATTGTATTTGGCTTTTTCCAGCAGTACCATAGACAATAGATGGAATGAAGGTCAACCATGTGGCCCTCTGATCCATTAAAGAGCTTAGCTCCGAGGTCCTTGATCCCCAATCGTGGGGTTACTAAGGGTCCCAGTGGTCAGTCACACACCCATCAGCGATTATTAATTTATTTCCTATGTTATGTATAGGGGATAACTTAAAGAGGACCAACCACCAGGATTTTCATATATAAACTAAAGCCAGTGCTATACTGGTGCTATCATGCTGATTCTGAACATACCTTTAGTTGTGAAATCGGATGAATAGTTTCTGAAATATAGGCAAGTAAAGTTTGTGAAATAGACTGGTACTTGATTAATAGGTGCTGCAGAATATTTAATAGGTGGGTCGGGTTTTCCTAGTTATTCCAACCCCTGTCTGCCTGCCTGTCCTTCCTCCCCCTGTTTCTGTTACTACAGGGGGAGGAATGAGGCAGGAGGGACGGGGGGGAGGAAGGACAGGTAAGCAGACATAGGCAGGAATACACAAACTTTACTTGCCAGTATTTCAGAAAGTATACATCCGATCTCAGAACTAAAGGTATGTATAAAATCAGCATGATAGCGCCTGTATAGCATGGGCTTTAGTTTATATAGGAAAATCCTGGTGGTTAGTCCTCTTTAACATCTTAATCTTTTAATAGCAGGTTAGCTCTTGGTCAGTGCCAAGAATGGGAGCAAAGAGCACCTCCTGCTCTGGAGAACTAGTCATGTATTACACACCGCATTGATTTGAATAGTCAAAGTGTAGGGCTTAATTTCCCTTGTGATGGCGCTGCAGGAAAAATAAACGCTTACTCCAAACTCTCCCTACAATTTACAGTCTATTGTCAAGTGATCATTATAACAATCAGGACTGGTCAAAGTAAGTTTGGGTGGTTAGCTGACACATTAGGAAACTCTATAACTACCAGTATTCTGCTGATGGTTATTGATTGTATACAGAAACTAATTTGGAGAGATCATGTGGGACTCCGATTACTGTGAAACTCACCAGTGTATGTAATGACTTTGTGTTAGAGAAGTCGTCATCCTTTTTTTTTCCTTTTTACAGAATAACACTCATTTTGTTTTCCTATCTCCCACCTAGTGGCGTAACTAGAGTTCAATAAGCCCCTCTGCAAAACTTGTACCTGGGCTCCCACCTGCATGTTGGTCAGATGTATGGGCCCTTGTAGTATTCTAGATTCCATAAAGACATACTTGTTTTCCACCCATGTAATCGTGTCATCATCTTTGACCTTTCCTGTAATTATGTCCTCATTCCTCGGCCCCCTCATGGTAAAATGTCTCCCAAAATAAGCCCATTCTTGGTATAATGTCCAACATCTTCCAGTAAGAATGTCCCCATCCTGGCCCCTACCTGTAATGTCCTCAGTCCTGGGCCCCTTCCTGGTATAATGTCCAAATCTGAGCCTCTTCCAGTAAGAATGTCCACATCCTGGCCCCTACCTGTACTGTCCTCAATCCTGGGCCCCTTCCTGGTATAATGTCCAAATCTGAGCCTCTTCCAGTAAGAATGTCCACATCCTGGCCCCTACTTGTACTGTCCTCAGTCCTGGGCCCCTTCCTGGTAAAATGTCCAAATCTGAGCCCCTTCCAGTAAGAATGTCCACATCCTGGCCCCTACCTGTACTGTCCTCAATCCTGGGCCCCTTCCTGGTATAATGTCCAAATCTGAGCCTCTTCCAGTAAGAATGTCCACATCCTGGCCCCTACCTGTACTGTCCTCAATCCTGGGCCCCTTCCTGGTATAATGTCCAAATCTGAGCCTCTTCCAGTAAGAATGTCCACATCCTGGCCCCTACCTGTACTGTCCTCAGTCCTGGGCCCCTTCCTGGTATAATGTCCAAATCTGAGCCTCTTCCAGTAAGAATGTCCACATCCTGGCCCCTACCTGTACTGTCCTCAATATTGGGCCCCTCCCTGGTATAATGTCCAAATCTGAGCCTCTTCCAGTAAGAATGTCCACATCCTGGCCCCTACCTGTACTGTCCTCAATCCTGGGCCCCTTCCTGGTATAATGTCCAACATCCTGGTCCCTGTAATAATATCCTCCACCCTGGATCAATCCTGTAATAATAATTTCCCCTATCCAAGCCCCTTTCTGTAATAATATCCTCAGTTCTTGGCCCTCCTTGTATAATGTCCCTGTCAGGTGTCTGGATTTGAACCCTCGAGCCTGTGTTCTGTTTGTCTGTTTGCCAAGCCACAGCAGATTCACTTTTTCTTTGGCTGTTTAGTTTCTGTTATCCTTGATTTAGTTCTGTTAGGGTAACAAGTGTATTCATTTACTCATTTGTCTGTCCATTCACCTTTTGGGTGTGGCTTTAAATACCTTCCTACTGCTGGTATTTCCTGCTGGTGATATTCTCATTTGGATGTCCAGCCATGCTGCCAGTTAGTATAAAACCAGCTAGGGATTATCTATTTGATGTTTATGTTCTTTACTCAGCAAATACTATGTTTGTTGTTACAAAGTGGGCGGCATATTCTTTAACAGTATATACCTTACCTTGTATTTTGTTGTTTATTTTACTCACTCTGGGATCACTTTCTATCTCAGCACACCATTCCTTCTTTAGGTAAATTGCACTCGTCTCTGTCCTCAAGGTCTTAAAAAGGAATGTGAAGCGCTCAATGGCCGATCAGGTAGAATAGGTCCGAGCTGCCATAGTTTAGTCTGTTGTTAGAGCTATCCCAAATCCTGCAGGATCCATCGGGGCTTACGGGAGCGGGATCTATAGTCTGTACAGGAACCAGTAGGGCCATTTGCAGTTTTTAGTGTGTTGCCTTCTTCCTGTATGAGTTGCTACACAACTATAACTGTCCTCCATCATCCACCCTTCCTGTAATAATGTCCCCCATCCTGTGCCCCATTGTAGTATAATGTCCCACATCCTGGCCCTATCTTATTATAATGTCCCCCATCCTGAGTCCCTTCTAGTATTAATGTCCAACATATTTTAAAAAATAAAGATTTCCCTTACCTTCCCAAGCTCCCAAATTGTGTGACACCCTAATCTTTTGCTAGCGCAGAGGCTGGCAGCTAACTCTAGCCTACCTATCACTGGCAAAGCATGATGTCACTGTCGGCCTCTGATTTGCCAGCAGTGTGTATTGCAGTACAGGGAGTCTGCAGGTTTCCGTGCTGCAATACATTTCAGCTGAATGTGCATTCCTGAATGCAAATCCAGGTGAAATAGGTATTGGCGTTGGTGGCCCTTCCCCTCCCACATGGGTTTGGATGTGGTTGTGCTCTGCAACCACAATCGTTACGTCTCTGATCCCACCTTAAATAGTAAAGTACTATTTATGCAAAGGAGTGGAGACGAGAGAGCTGAGAAGAAGATAAATACCTTGATAGATACTCAAGAGAGGTCATTATACTCTGCCCTGGTCAGACCCCACCTGGAATACTGTGTACAGTTCTGGGCGCCCCAATTTAAGAAAAACATCGATATATTGGAGCAAGTCCAGAGAAGAGCAACCAAGATGGTAGAAGGTCTGCAAACCATGTCCTATAAAGAATGCCTAAAAGAACTAGGAATGTTTAGTTTGAAAAAGAGAAGGCTGAGAGGAGACTTAATAGCGGTCTACAAGTATCTGAAAGGAGGTCACAGTGCAGAGGGAACTACCCTATTCTCATTAGCACAAGGAAGTACAAGAAGCAATGGGATGAAACTTAAAGGAAGGAGATTCAGATTAGACATTAAGAAACATTTTCTGACAATGAGGGCAGTCAGAGAGGAACAAGCGACCACGGGAGGTGGTGAGCTCTCCATCAATGGAATTCTTCAAGTGGAAACTTGATACACATATAGCTGGGATGATTTAGGAAAGCCTGCACTCACAGGGGGTTGGACCCGATGGTCCTTGAGTTCCCTTCCAACTCTACCATTCTATGAGTCTATGACCTCTGAGGCTAATACGATATCTGGTCTTTGTTTTATTTGGAAAGATGATTCTACTTAAAAGGAATCTGTCACCAGGTTTTTGCAAAAACAAACCAATACCTCGTCTTCCAATATGACCTCAGGATCCAAATGAAGGGAGAGAGGCGGTGGCTGACCTCCACCAGTACGCAATAGAAAATGGAGAAAAAAATCCTCTCGCCCAAGTGGTGAAAAGCCGTTGCAGAGAGGGGATCATTCCCCCACTATGATTTTATTTGTGTGTTAGCACAATAAAGCATTTTTCACCACTTGGGTGAGAGGATTTCTTTCTTCATTCACCAGGTTTTTGGTTTGTCTGACAGCACGATAATATAGAGACGGAGACCCTGATTCCAGCGATATGTCAATTACTGGGCTGATTGCTGTAGTTTCAACTCTCTGACCAATCACCATGCTCAGCAGCTAAGCTGTCTCGTCTACATTGCCCGCTCCACCAATGGGAAAATAGGAGGTGGAGATAAAATAAAATTTTTGATTTTGTTAAAAATAAAATGTGCGCTGGCTTCCAATGGCAAATTAATTAATTTGATTAATCTCCAAACCCTTCTTCATGATAATGTCACGCTCCCAGGATCCCGGCGCCGCCCTACACTCACTGATCCGGTCCCCGGGCGCCCTGGCCGTAGCCGCTTCTCCCGCTCCCCCTCATGCTCCGTGCTCCCTGCCTGTCGGTCCCGGCGTCCCGCTGCGGTCCCGGCGTCCCGCTGCGGTCCGGGACTCTGCATCTGGCTCCCTTGTATCACCTCCCTCTCTTCCCCTGTGTCCTGCACTGGTCTCCGGCACTCGGGCCTCGCGCATGCGCACTAGGGCGCGGGCGCGCTCACTCACCTCTTCTTAAAGGGCCAGCGCCGCTGAAACGGGATATGGCTGATCACAGGTACAGGGTATATAAGACTTCCTTTTCCTTGTTGGAGGTGCCTGTTCTAGTAGCTTGCCTCTTGCACTAGGTGTTCTGGTCCCTCTGTGCTTCATACCCAAGTTAAGCCTGTCTCTGTCCACAGTGTCCGATTGTCAGCCTGAGTGTGTCCAGCCTTCCGGTTTCCCAGGAGTTGCCCCGGTGACTATCGACTGTGGATCCCGTCATCTTCCGCCAGCCCGTATCTGTCGCCGGTTCTGGATTCCATCTGGCAACATCAGCCTGCATTCCTCGGTGGACCCGGACTCCCTCCATTGTTACTAATCAGCACCTGTACCCGGTTTCAGTCATCCGTCCTGCCCACGTCTACCGTTGGACTAGCAGCCGTCTCCCGTACGGACTTCTGAAGGACACGAAACTTGAACTCGCTTGTGTCCCGGCTGCTGTGCATCTAGGCCCTCTGGGGAGGCCGCCAGCCAGCCCCTGTATAGGGCTTCGCTCCTGGTTGTCTCTCTGGGGGAGTCCGGTGCACGGTCCAGTGGATCCACCTCTGTACTGAACGTTACAGATACCACTGTTCTCCTTCCTTCCACAAACACTGTGGTTTATACTCTCCCACCTGAGCTTTTGTAATACCCAAGGGTCTGACCATCTTCCAATTCTTGAAAAATGCATTTTAATGAAGCAATAAACTAGTCAGTGTGGCATTATTCCACGTCCTACATGTCCATTATATGTTTTATTTAGTATAAAATTGAATATTTTTTCTTAAATCGTTTAAGGGGTCTTATTTGGGTATCCATTTGTATACATTCCCATGTTACTAGGATCCAATGTTTATGCTTAGCATTATGCAAGAGATAAATCAAAGCCTGCCCCCGGGGTCTTTACCGAAAAGCAACCATTTTGTATTCTGAAGAAATTGAGCATTTCCCTGAAGATAGATGGATAAATTGCTTTTCAAAGTTTCCAAAGGAGAAACTGTCTCTGCCAATTACAGAGCAGAAACATGAAAATAAATCCTAGGTATTTAACGAAGTCTTTAATTATCGTGTTCAAAAGCCTAAATTATACAGGAGACAAACAATTGCTGCTGTGTTGGAGAAGAGCAGAAGAAAAGGGAATAGTATTACTTGAAAAGGGCTCAGGATGGAGGACATTAGACCGGGAACGGGACCAGGATGGAGGACATTATACTAGGAAGGGGATGAGGATGGAGTACATTATTACTGGAAAGTGCTCAGTATAAGGGATTTATACGAGGAAAGGAACATAGGTAATATTATACCAGGAGGGGACCAGGATGAACAACATTTTTAAAGGAAGGCACCCAAGATGGGCGACATTGTACCAGTAAGGGATCTGGGATGAAGGACCTTATACAAGGAAGGGTCTTTGTATGATGGACATTGTGCAAAGAGGGGCCCAGGATGGGGGACATCATTACAGGAAGAGGCTCAAGATGGGGGATAGTATACCAGAAAGTGGCCTGGAATGGAGGACATTATATCAGAAGAGATCCTGGGATGGGGGACATTATTAAGGGAAGGGGGCTGGAAAGGGGGACATTATACCAAGAAGGGGTCCAGAATGGTGGAAATTATTACTGCATGAGGCCCAGGATGGGGGATATTATACCAGGAAGGGGACCAGGATGGAATACATTATTACTGGAAAGTGCTCAGTATGGGGGATTTATACAAGAAAGGAAAGATCGGTGACATTATGCGATGAGGAGCCCGTGATAAGGGACATACTGTAATTAAAGGAAGGAGTTCAAGACAGGCAGCATTATACCAGGAAAGGGCTTAGTATGGAGGACATTATACCAGGAAGAGTTTTGGGATGATGGGCATTGTACAAGAAGGGACCTAGGATGGGAGACATCATTACAAGAAGAGGCTCAAGATGGGGGACATTATACCAGGAAGTGGCCTGGGATGGAGGTCTTTATATCAGAAAGGATCCTGGGATGAGGGACATTATTAATCAAAGGGGGCAGGGATGGAGGAAATTATACCAGGAAGGGGCCCAGAATGGTGGAAATTATTACTGGATGAGGGTCAGGATGGGGGATATTAAGAGGAAGGTCATCAGGATGGAGTACAATATTACTGGAAAGTGCTTAGTATGGGGGATTTATATGAGGAAGGAAAGAAAGGTGACATTATATGATAGGGAGCCTGAGATGAGGGACATACAGTAATTAAAGGAAGGGGTTTAGGACAGGCAACACTGTACCAGGAAGGAGGTTGGGATGGAGGACATTATACCAAGAAGGGTCTCAGGGGGGTGGACATTATACAAAGAGGGGCCCAGGATGGGAGACATCATTACAAGAAGAGGCTCAAGATGGAGGGCCTTATACCAGGAAGTGGCCTGGGATGGAGGACATTATACCAGAAAAAAATCCCGTGATGGGGGACATTATTAATGGAAAGGTGCTAGGATAGGGGACGTTATACCATAAAGGGGTCCAGGATGGTGAAAAGTATTACCGGAAGGGGCCCAGGATGGGGCATATTATTAGTGGAAGGGGCCCACGATAAGCAACATTATTAGGGGAAGTGGCTCAGGACAAGGGACATTATACCAGGAATGGGCCTAGGATGGGAGACATTACTGCAGGAAGAAGCAAGGATGGGGAACAGTATTATAGTATGGGGACAATATTACATGTTGGGATGAACATATATGTGTTTCTATAATCCACAATACTCCAAGGGTCAAAACATCTGATCAACATGCAGGTGGGGACCCAGATAAATTTTGCACTTGGGCCCATCAGATTCTAGTTATGCCACTGCTTCATCCTGTAATTTTCAAGTCTGGCTTATACATGCCTTGTCACCTTGCCATCTTATGGCCACCACAAACCTGCGGCTAGCTCTGTACTTACTTGCTCTGAACTGAAGCCTCACCTTTTTATGTTGTGAGTCATCTTCCCTAAATAATTTAGTGAAGATGACTCATGATTCTCCTCTTGATATAGTATAGCTATTGTTAGATCGATTTCACAGAGTTGATTCGGATGAACAGAGACTAAAATGGGTCTTTGGAATTTTTTGGGTTTGCTCTTTTAATGTTGTCTCCCTGATCAGCTTAATATAAGGCAGGACATCTTTGTAATAGGATTAGTAAACTACTGTATTTAAACTGGATTTTCAAAGTAAGTATGCCAGTTTCATCAGGCTTCAGATTTCTTATAAATGTCATTTCTATTGTGAATTCTGGTGATTTATCCATTGTAAACTCAAAATACTAAAGCTTCACTTCCACAACAATAGAGAGTAGAAAATATGAGGGTTTGACCTTTTTCACCATGTACTGAGGAGAAGAGAACATAAAAGTCACCAACGCTCGGCTAAGTCTGTAGTGCCCCTACTCGACGCCGGGTCGGGGGTGCAGATCCTTTGCATTGTCACGGGATGGCTTGGCCCGGATCCGTTGCCCCGAGGCGTACAGGAAGGGAAGGATGGCGGTGGACGGGAGGCAGGAATAGAGGATGGGGGTTTTAGTGACGGTTAGGAAAGTCTTTTTAGGATGATCGTGACGCCACCTGTGGTACACGGCCAGGTATGCAGCCACCGCTGCAGGGTCTCTCACTGGGGCGATGTTGGGTACAGCCGGGATGGTGTCGCTCCCCACAGGTAGAGCGGGATTACCCCGGGAAGGATGATGGAGGACAGGGGTGGTGGTAGTCCCCGTTGGCGCCGCAGCGCTGGGCGATGGCACCGGTAAAGGAGAGGCAGAGACAGGGGCTGCGATTCCAAGTCTTTTTACTCACAGGTTGTTCAGGCGCTGCCCCAGAGTACCGATCTCTGCCACGATGGGCTCCAGCCAATCCCGGATAGTCGGGGGGGTCACCATCGGTGCCCGTGAAAGTCTGTTAGTGACGTGTCCCTCGGTTGCTATCCGAAACCCGGGCCAAGCCTCCAGCTCCAAGCCACGGGCCCGCGAAAAGAAAGAAAAACTAACTCCAGTTGTCAGTCCTTCGTGATAAGCACCTTTCTGTCATATATGTGTGTTTTGTGAAGGCACCGGCAGGTTAACCCCCTCCTGACCCTGGATAGATATTACCCCTGAAAAGTGGCATAATATCCTGTGGCGCCTGAAGCCCAGGGGCGCCACAACTCCATAACTGCAGAGTCCAAATATCCTCTGTTATTATCTTCTACACTAAAGTGGGCTGGCTCCGGGAGCTCTATGACTTGCATTACTATGGCTGAGCAGCTACATGTGTAGTGACCATGTGACCAAATTACACATGCAGACTTACATCACCAAGCACAATGCCGAACATCAGATGGAGTGGTGTAAGGCACATTGACACTGGACTTTGGAGCAGTGGAGGCATATTCTGTAAAGTGATGGATCAAATTTCTCTATGGAGATATCTGGGTTGAGTGAAGGCCAGGAGAAAGATACCTACCTAACTGCATTCTGCCAATGCCCCTTAGTTCCAGTGAAGGGAAATCTGAATGCCTCAACATACCAAGACATATTGAACAACTGTATATTCCCTACTTTGTGGGAACAGTTTGGGGAAGGATGGCTGACAAGTCATAAAAGGGGTCTTTGCTCACCTAAAATGTCCTTTCTAGATGTGTATCCTTACACCATGACCACTTTTGCAATTTGCTTTAGTGCACATTATACTACACATCTCCCTATGTAGTTAATCCCTAAATGTGTTTATTTTTTACGACACTTCCTGTGATGTTTCGTTTGAGAGGAGTCTCAAATGTAATGTCACAGAATGCTGGTGCTGCACTCACTTCCTGTAGTATATATTGCCCTTACTTGAATAGAATGTGATCAGGGGCAGCGCTGCAAGTGCTGATTACAATTTCTTGCATCGCGGCCTTGTGAAGACATCCTGGATCCTGAGTGATAGATGTTGTGGGAAATGTGAGTTCAGTGAGAGCTCTCTGCTTCTATCTGTGCCTCTACCATAGCCTATATGAAAGATGTCTGAACAATGAAAAATACATTTGGCTAACAGGAAAAAAAATGGAAAGCATGAAACATGAAAATTGCATAACGGCTAAGGATATTTGAAATAGAAGAGATATTTAGCAAATTTATTGATCAATGCAATTGTGCCCGAACACCACGACAAGGTACTCTTATTCTTCGGGCGTCACATTCCCCCTTGGTTTAATACAGTCCGTCCGTGGGCTGTCCGACCACTGACATTTATTGTCACGCCAACTGCAAATTGAAAAAGGGATAACATTTAAAAACATAAAGTATGAAACATTTCTTCCCTTTCGGGAGGCACATTTCTTAAATGTTTCAACAACCAGTCCACTTTCCCATTGCAACTGCCACCCAAGAAAATCTGTTCCCTGGTGCCACCGCTAAAACTGGTGGGCACCTCTTGCCCAAGTCCAAAACGGTTCCGGGTGATGCCCACAAGCGCAGGATAAAAAGTTCCTTACCAGGCAGTTCATCTCAAGGGCCCCAAGTCCGGGGGACCCCTGGCCTGGAGGTTAGTCACCGGTTTTGGTAGTGACTGGGCCTCGGCCTGCTCCACCGCAGGCCCTTACTCCAATTGACCTCTCCAGAGGCCGTGCCAGTGCACAACAAGAAAGTGGATGGGGGACATTTACAAGGCCCAATAGTTTTTGGGTTGGCCTGCCAGTTCTCAGCCTTGGTCCATTTTTAAAACAGTAGGATTTTTTTCAACGGGGGGTAAAACAACTGGGGTAGCCGGGAAACCGCTACGTTACTCTTTCTTTGCAACTGGAGATGGTGGTGGGGGGTGGAGGCACAGCTGCCTTTCAACCTTCACCCACTTCTTCACATCTAGGGTGAACCACCCCCCTCTCTCCACAATGTCGAGTATATGAGACCCTATCTCCGGGCTCCAGGTCTCGATCCAGGTGTCCTATGGGCAGGTGAGGGGCTACATCCCTCCGGAGCACGAAGATTTCTGCATCCATGCCCGGCTCATATATGAACCCCCACCCCTTTTGGGGGTTAAAATGGCGGACCTGCCCACGGTAAGTCGGACCCCGCACCCGGAAGGTGGCATGCCGGAGGTGGTCTTTCTCTTGATATATCCCGCACGACACCTCTGCCTTTCTTTTCTCCCGGGCAGCTATCTCCTTCTTGAACTGCCTCTGTTGCCACTCCCAGTATGGAGCGCGGTCCTCAGGCTCCTCCCCCTGCTCGGGAACTCGGCTCACGCGGACGCCCTCACTGCTGGCTACAACCGGCTCCATTCTCGGCTGAGGGCTCCGCTCCACATTAGCCTGCTGTACTCCCCTACAGGTATATCCCGGCTGTCTCACAGCCGGGACCGGGTATGGGTCGGCAGTCTGGGTCACTGCTGCAGTTAACTTCCGGGTCGGCTCTGCTTCTGAAGTGACTGGGCGGGCTGCCGGGGCCGGTGTTGTCATTTTAGGCTTGGCCGGGCTCGGGCTGGAGTAGATGTCTTCTGAGCTTTGGTCTGGCACGGGGCCGGTACAGGTGCTTGAGCGGTGGCATGCTGGTGGCCCGAGGTCTCCATTGCTGGGTCCTCGCGGGTAGATGCAACAGATTCCACTGCCACGGCCTGGGGCAGTGGACCGATTGTGGCACTAGCTGCATGTGCGGGCGGTGAGGGAGGCGACGTGGCATACGGGGGCAGACCGAGCTCCTCTGCCGGTTGGGCCGGTTCCGGTGGAACATAGGGGCGTGGGTTGCTTACCCGCTCCTCCGAAGCCATCTCCTCTTCGCGTGTCCGAACGGCTGCAGCCAGATCCCTCATTTTGGCTGTCCATCTGGCCAGCATAAAGTTGGCTTGGGCCTGGATTTTGTGGCACATCCGTGTGGTCTGTGCTTCCACTCAGTCAGCAGTCTCTGGAGCAGGCTCCTTTATGGTCGGGTTGCCGGACCGGTGAGACATCATCTCTTGGTGGTGTCCAGGAATGGAAGATAGCAGAGTCCTGGCGTCCCTGCCTCTTATCTCCATGGGTCACATGCCGCAGTTTTCGCCCTCCCCCTTGGTTTTTCAGGAGCAGTCTCTTATGCGCCTCACTGGTTTCGTTTTCAGTCTCGGGAGGCACTTCCTTCTGCCCGCGTTCCCAGGGGGCGGGGCCTCAACTTCACACCCTTTTTGGGGAAGAAGATGGTGCCGTTATTTTGGCACCAAAGATGGCGGGTAAGATGGCGGCGGGTCAAACCGGTGGGTTGCAGTGAAGGATGTTGGCACTGCCGCTGCCTCTGGGGACAGTGCACGGGACCAATAGTGTGGGGGCAGCGAGATGGTCTCCCCTCCATGGGTAGGGGAGATGTAGTCCCGGTAGTAGACTTTTGGTTGGGTGCCACCTCCATGGCAGCTGGGCGGACTTCTGGAGCCGTCGTCATCACTGTTGCGGCCAGGCGGACTGCCGGAGCCAACGTCATCACCGTTGTGGCCGGGCGGACTGCCGAAGCCGACGTTGTCCTGTGGGTTGCAGTGATGAGATGGTGGCACTGCCACTGCCTCTTGGAACCGTGCCCGGGACTGATGGAGCAGGGCAGCAAGGTGGGATCCCCTACACGGGTAGGGGAGGTGTAGTCCCGGGGCCCAGGGTATTGTGAGGGATTGCAGGGAACAGTAAACTCACAGTTCGGTTGTCGTGGTGCTGGATGAGGTTGTACTGATGTGGTGAGTCAATAAACACAGAGTCCTTTTGTAAACCAAATTGCCAGTGGCCGACCGCCGCGGCTGGGTGTATTCTGGTCCCTCACCCGGGGTGATGGTCTGTGTCACTTTCCTCTGCACTGTTTTAGTTCTCTTTGGACTTCCCGGTGTGGAACATGGGAGTCCGCTCCCAGAACTACGGGTGGGAGCCTTGCCCGCAAACGCTGACCCTTGGGATCTAAAGGGACCCTGGCGAATGCCCTATCCCCCGTGGTGGGCTTCCGGTCTGCTCTTTTGGGACTTTGGGTGGGACAGGACCTATAATCCTGTCCTCAACTGGTGTGTGATCACCTGGTGGCACCAGGGCTTCACAACTGCAGGTGCGACCTACAGGCAGAGACTGGAGCTCTGCAAGGTTCATAGATGCTCCAGGAGGCCAGAGCATGAAACGGGGATCCCAGACAGATGAGAACGCCTGTGTCCTGGCTGGGGGAGGGGAGCACGAGCATGCGAGGACACCAGCATGGGTGTTACAGTATACCTTTCTACAAATCTGTTCTGTCATTTAAGGATAGTTTTTAGATCAACTGAGGTGCTGATATAAATGGTTGAACCTGAAAATTGTGTATCTTATTTTAGCCTATTAAGTTAACTATATTTCTATGCGGTTCCGATTGAAGTGTGTAATTACGATCATGTAGTGGACTGTGAGTCAGTAAAATGTATCTCAATTAGTCACTTAGACCAAATCTAAAGTTGTCTAAAATCCTAACTGCGTCATAAAGGTCCTTCAATTGCAGTAACAACAACTTATCCCCTTCTGTAGTTAAGGCCGCTTTACACGCTGCGACATCGCTAAAGCGATCTTGTTGAGGTCACGGAATTTGTGACGCACATCCGGTCGCTTTAGCGATGCCGTTGCGTGTGACACCTATGAGCGATTTTGCATCGTTGCAAAAATGTGCAAAATCGCTCATCGGTGACATGGGGGTCCATTCTCTAATATCGTTGCTGCAGCAGTAATGAAGTTGTTCCTCGTTCCTGCGGCAGCACACATCGCTCCGTGTGACACCGCAGGAACGAGGAACCTCTCCTTACCTGCCTCCCGCTGCAATGCGGAATGAAAGTGGGCGGGATGTTTGTCCCGCTCATCTCCGCCCCTCCCCTTCTATTGGGCGGCGGTTCAGTAACGCAGCTGTGACGTCGCTGTGACGCTGAACTAACCGCCCCCTTAGAAAGGAGGCGTTGCGCCAGTCACAGCGACGTCGCAGGGCAGGTAAGTAGTGTGACGGGTCTGGGCGATGTTGTGCGCCACGGGCAGCGATTTGCCCATGTCGCACAACCGATGGGGGCGGGTACCCACGCTAGCGATATCGGTACCGATATCGCAGCGTGTAAAGTGGCCTTTACAGAAGAAAAACTGTACAAAAAATAATTACTGTATGTGAATGACATGAATTTTTGGGTGACGACTAAGTAATATTTGATACTCACCATTTCGGTTGAAAGTCTATCAAATCAAAGCATATTAAGCCTGCTAAAGTGGTTTTAAGATGCAGCAAAAGGAAGCAAAATGGGGTAAGAGCAGGACAGTTATACATACCGTGTTTCCTGGAAGATAACATTGTCAGACTCTTTTCTGGGCATTCTCATTAAGCTTCCTGAATATTCACTACTTCCCCCTCTGAGCCAGTGTAGCACCCCTGAAGCCCTCAGGGTACTGCAAGGTTCTGCATCCCCACCAGGATTCAGGACCTACCCCCTTAGGGACCCAGAACCCCTGTGCCGGTAACACCAAAAACTGAGGTAATCCCAGTTTTCCCCAACAATCCCCCATACAATAAACCAAGCTAGGATGGGACCATAGATGGCCGCCTAGAGGTGGAGCCACTCCAGTCCACTAGTTGACCAGGTGGGAGGGGCGGACTGTGGAGAGTAGTCGGGAACACAGGAAGTGAGGAGGAGAAGAGAGAACTGCAGTGACTGTGGAAGTGTAAAGGTGGAAGTGAAGTGATTCCCTGACTAGGGTTGACGGTGACCTGGTACCCAGGAGAGGTCGTTGCTGGTGGAGTACTCCCGGAACTACGCACCGACAGAGTACAGGACCCTAGGACAGAAAAGAGCTTCAAGCTGTTAACACCTGCACAGCTAAGGGGACCATCAAGGACCTTGCTGACCCTAAAGAATCCAAAGACTCAGTAGCAAAGAGAGAGCCGGTGACAGGTTCAGAGACTCCATTTCCACAGGGTTCACGCTACTGTCAGGCGGACAGAGGTGTACAAACCACAGACCAGGGACCCCCAGTGTTCCATACCAGGGGGACCCAGTTACCAGAGACAGGTGCAGGGGAAGAAGGCACCAGAGTACCAGATTGGCACTGGGACGAAGGGGACCTGGAGGTGAAACCAGCCGGCCTCGAGCAACCAATTAACACCTGAGAAGTGGGTAAACCAGTTGCACTGAATACCTGTCTGGACTCCTTCTTCCGACGTCCACTGCACCATACACCTGCTGGGGTAATACCCTACTTGCAGAGGGCACAAGTCATCAGAGCTGCACATTCCATCAGCCACAGCAAAACCTGCAACGGCGGCTCCCTACACTTAGCCGCAACACCGCAAGTGGCGTCACAAATAACTTTATTGACAAATCCCCTGTAAATATCCCCCATTACAAAAAGGGCCCATTGCACGGAACCGGGAACGGCCACCACCGTGATACTTCCAATAGAGACACTGCATGGAACGGCGTACCCCATATACCTGGGTGCTACATCAGCATCTTTGATTGGTTGCAGACTGCTATACATATAGGAGGTGGTTGGATCATCCTACTTCTATGATGGAAATATAATGTATATTAAAGCTGATGTTTTATTGCTGCTGCTGTGACGCCCTGAACCCCAGGGGTCACAGTATAACATCATACACATACACACCCACTTCCCTGGTAGGGAACACCCGTCAACCAAAAACCCTTGTTGCCTCCTCCAGGGTCTGATGTCCACACCAGGTGGGGAAGAGCCAGGTGGTTGGCCCCACCCACCGAGGAGTTCACAGGCCTGGAGGTGGGAAAAGCAGACAGTTCAGTTCAGTTTGGAGTGGAGTTGAGAGGAGTGGAAGTGGAGACTGTGTGTGTCTGGGTCGGAGCCCAGGCACCATCAGCAAGGTCGGCAGACGGTGGTGGCCGTCTGCAGGAGTTAGTGGACGTCTGCGGAACCGTAGGACCGGGGTCGGGCGTTGGCCCGCCGGTACCGAACCGAGGAGCGGAGTGAAGCTAAGCACCAAGGCAGTGTAATAAGACCCCGACTAGGCTCGGAAGCCGCCGTAACGGTCAAATTACCTGATTACGGTCTGGACCTCAGGGGTTCATTCCCACCCAAGTCCCGTCAGAAGGCAACAGCCTAACCCGTCCGGATAAGAGCCACCGCCAACGGCCAGAGATCCAAGGGCCAGCGCCTGCGGGCAAAACGGGCTCTCCCGACTTGTACAAGCTGGGGAGCGGACCACCCGTGGGAATCCATAGGGGTCAAACACTTACGTACAGGTGCAGGGAAAAACAGCCGCCACCAACCCGTCCGGGGAAAGGTGAAGAAACCGCAGCCGACTGCGGGCCCCGTCCATCCAGCCATTTGGTTTACCAGAGACTCTGTCATTGACTACCTGAATGAGTACACCAGTGCCATCCGGCACAGCGCTGCTGCCCCGCATCCGCGCTGCCTCCCCACATCGGCACCTGCACCTTGCCCCAATCCAGCCAACCAAACGTCTCCCCCAACCGGGGCCCCGGGACCAACCGCCACTACCCACGGAGGGGCCAACACCTTAGCTGCTCCCCGCCATCGCTCCCGGGAATCCCCGTCATCAGCAGCGGTGGTGCTCACCATCACCACAACCCCGTTGGTGGCGTCACAACAGACATCTCACCACCGAACCTTCCCCTTTCACTCGTGGGCGAGGAGGCGCTGCTCGAGCCCCGGGTCTGGCCCCGTGCTCGAGCCACCGAAGAGCAGAAGCACCGGACCTGAGCACCAGAGATTCCCCAGGCGAGCGGCGTTCCCCAAAAACCCCTCTCCGCCTGCGACAACTTGGCGTCACGAACAGGATCCTACCCATCTACTTACCAGTAGAAGTGCGCCTTGTAGTCCCCGCCGGCGCTGTCCGGCCGAAAAATTTGAAATTCCGCCATCTTAGGCGCGAAAGTTCCCGCTCGAGCCGGGAAGGCGCGAAAGTGAAGCCCCGCCCCCAAAATAAGGAAGTGCCAGAGAGAACCTAGGGGGGGCGAGTGGAAGTCTGCCTGATGTAACCGAAGGGATAAAGGGCAGGGACGCCAGGACTCTGCCACTCACCGGTTCCTGGAAAGCCCTTGCGCAAGATGTCCATTCCGTCTGGCACTCCGGAGATCCCTGAGCCCGCGCCTGGAACAGCGGCGTGGGTGGGAGCCCGGACAGCGCAAATGTGCAGTCGCCTGCAGGCCCAAGTCCGGTTTCTAATGGAGCGATGGGCAGCCGAAATGGAGGGGGTGGTGGCGGCCGTGCAGAAACGCGAGGTGGAGACAGTGCTGGAGGAGCGGGTAAGCGACCCACGCCCCTGTGTCCCAAAATGACCGGTCGCTGCGGCTGAGGGGCTCGGTCTGCGTCCGTTCATCCTGCTGCCTCCCCAGCCATCCGTACTGGTTGCCGCTGCCCCGCCAATCGGCTCGCTGCCCCCACGACCAGCAGCGGAATCCAACACGTCTGCCCCAGAGGACAAGCCTGTAGGCACCGCCCGCGGACGGCCCTACGAACAACCCGCACCGATCCTGTTACCGTGGAAGGTTTCCCGGGAGGAGTCTGTCCGTGAGGTGAAGCTGTCGGCCCCGGAAGTGACCGCACCTGAGAGAGTCCCGGCTCCGGCAGTCCGCCCGGCCGCGGACGTAGTGGAGGCCGCCAGCAAAAAGGCCCAGCAGGTGAGGCTTGCCGTCCCTGCCACCCACGCCTCGGCTGAGGCAGCGCCGGGTCGCCGCTGTAAGGCAGCATCCTAGGCCGCGTCACCGCAGGACTTCCCAGAGAAGGTATCGGGTATAGCTGGTACGGGGGAGATCCGGTGGGGCCCGACCCGCGCGCAGCAGGGGTATGCAAATGCCACCTTTTGGGATAGGCAGTCGAGCCAGCTGGGCCGTGAGATTGCTGCTAGATAGCAACGGAGAGCTGAAGTGCTGGCCCGCACAATCAAAGAGAAAGACAATCTCCGGAATGCTAGATACCGGGTGCGGGGTCCGATCTACGAGGGTCAGGTCAGGCGGTTCGATCCCCAGAGGGGATACGGATTTATTTATGAGCCGGGCCTGGAGGCCGAAATCTTTGTAGCCCGCAGAGATGTAAATTCTCACCTCCCGACGGGCCACCCTGGCCGTGACCTGCAACCGGGTGACCTGGTGACGTACACCCGACACTGCGGGGAGAGGGGCTGGTTCACCCTTGATGTGAAGGAAAGAGGAAGCCGTGGTGTCCCTAGGCGGCCCCAGTCCCCTCCCCCATCGTACCATCCCGAGGTTGAGCTAGAGGAGGAGTACGACGACGGCGACCTCAAATGATCAGCAAAAAGTCCCCATTGGGACCTTAAGCCACATGTTTTTCCGTGAAAGCCCACATGAGAAACTACTCATGAACATGGCCAAGAACTTGCAGGCCACCCACGAACTAGTGGGTTTGTAAATAATTGTGGGCAGGAGTCCCGTTGACCGCCTCCGGAGAGTGAGGTTGGAGGAGGGACCCGCAGCGGAGCAGGCTGGGGTCCGGTCACCACCGGGACCGGTGACCATCCTCCGGGGACGTGGGGCCCCCTGGATGACAACCGGGTGCGAGACACCGTACCCGTTCCCGTTTGGACAACCTGAACCAGGTTCTGTTTTCCAGACTGGGGAAAAGGGGTGCTGCCCATTTCTTAGGGGCAGCATCAAGGTTTAGGTTGTTTGGGTGGGGAAGCGGAAGAAATGGGACCCATCCGTTATTATTAAAAATGTTTTTATTACCGTTAGTAACGTTAAAGTGACACGCCTCCCGTATGGGAAGATTTGAAAATGCATACCGTTGTTTGTTTTATATTTTTCAGAAAAATAAAAACGGTGGTGGACGGGCAGCCCGCGGACGGTCTGCGTTTTACCAAGGGGGAGTGTGACGCTCTGGACCCCAGGGGTCACAGTATAACATCATACACATACACACCCACTTCCCTGGTAGGGAACACCCGTCAACCAAAAACCCTTGTTGCCTCCTCCAGGGTCTGATGTCCACACCAGGTGGGGCGGAGCCAGGCGGTTGGCCCCACCCACTGAGGAGTTCACAGGCCTGGAGGCGGGAAAAGCAGACAGTTCAGTTCAGTTTGGAGTAGAGTTGAGAGGAATGGAAGTGGAGACTGTGTGTGTCTGGGTCGGAGCCCAGGCACCATCAGCAAGGTTGGCAGACGGTGGTGGCCGTCTGCAGGAGTTAGTGGACGTCTGCGGAACCGTAGGACCGGGGTCGGGCGTTGGCCCGCCGGTACCGAACCGGGGAGCGGAGTGAAGCTAAGCACCAAGGCAGGGTACTAAGACCCCGACTAGGCTCGGAAGCCGCCGTAACGGTCAAATTACCTGATTGCGGTCTGGACCTCAGGGGTTCATTCCCACCCAAGTCCCGTCAGAAGGCAACAGCCCAACCCGTCCGGATAAGAGCACCGGCCAATGGCCAGAGATCCAAGGGCCAGCACCTGCAGGCAAAACGGGCTCTCCCGACACGTACAAGCCGGGGAGCGGACCACCCGTTGGAATCCATAGGGGTCAAACACTTACACACAGGTGCAGGGAAAGACAGCCGCCACCAACCCGTCCGGGGAAAGGTGAAGAAACCGCAGCCGACTGCGGGCCCCGTCCATCCAGCCATTTGGTTTACCAGAGACTCTGTCATTGACTACCTGAGTGAGTACACCAGTGCCATCCGGCACAGCGCTGTACTGCTGCCCCGCATCCGCGCTGCCTCCCCACATCGGCACCTGCACCTTGCCCCAATCCAGCCAACCAAACCTCTCCACCAACCGAGGCCCCGGGACCAACTGCCCCTACCCACAGAGGGGCTAACAACTTAGCTGCTCCCCGCCATCACTCCCGGGAATCCCCGTCATCAGCAGCGGTGGTGCTCACCATCACCACAACTCCGTGGGTGGCGTCACAACCGACATCCCACCACCAAACCTTCCCCTTTGACTCGTGGGCGAGGAGGCGCTGCTCGAGCCCCGGGTCCGGCCCCGTGCTTGAGCCACCGAGGAGCAGAAGCACCAGACCCGATCGCCAGAGATTCCCCCAGGCGAGCGGCATTCCCCAAAAACCCCTCTCCGCCCGCGACACTGCCAATATGTATGGCTGGAGTCTCTGAGATGTAGCGGAGCCAGAGCAGTGCAGTGATCGACGTCCTCTAGCGACCGACAGTTTTAAGCGCTTTATTGCATACTGTGTTTTAGTATATAATATGCATAACTGTATATTGAAGAGCATAGGAGTGTAAAGCATAGGAATGTTAGCAGATAGAAATTAGAGTAAGATAAGAATGCTAAGTAGGATATAAGATAGATAGAGCTTATTAGCAATAGGAAGAGTGTTAGGTCGGTACCACACGGGGACTAATGTGATCCTCGCATGACACTTGGCTCACACTGACAGCACAGCAGGAGCCGAGTGTTATGCAAGTCTCATTGCGACTGAGAGCCAATTGTGCAGTCGGACCACAGCTGAGAGCTGGAGCGGGCCAGCATTGAGGAGGGGATGTCCGTCGCTGAGGAGGAGAGGCAGGGATTTATCTCCCTCTCTCCTCCGTTGCCGACTATTGCCATTCTCGCTCTGCACTCGCATTACACCGGTGTAATGTGAGTGCAGTACAATGTTTTTCTCACCCCATAGACTTAAATGGGTGCGAGAGAAAGAGGATCGCATTACACTCGCAGCATGCTGTGACTGTTTTCTCGGTCCGATTAGGGCTGCTAAAATAATCGCTCATGGGTGCTGACACACAGGCTAATATTGGTCTGAGTGGAATGCGCTGTTTTATCGCATTCCACTCGCTCCGATTTTCATGCCGTGTGTCTTAGGCCTTATATGCAGGTGCATAAGGCCCAGAGATAGTTAGTTTGGTAACCAAGAAGACTAAAGGTACCGTCACACTGAGCAACTTACCAGCGATCCCAACAACGATAGGGATCGCTGGTAAGTTGCTAGGAGGTTGCTGGTGAGATGTCACACTGCAACGCTCCAGCGATCCCACCAGCAACCTGACCTGGCAGGGATCGCTGGAGCGTCGCTACACAAGTTGCTGGTGAGCTCACCAGCAACCAGTGACCAGCCCCCAGCGCCGCGTGGAAGATGCTGCGCTTGGTAACTAAGGTAAATATCGGGTAACCAACCCGATATTTACCTTGGTTACCACCGCACGTGCAGAGAGCAGGGAGCAGCGCACACTGAGCGCTGGCTCCCTGCTCTCCTAGTTACAGCACACATCGGGTTAATTACCCGATGTGTGCTGCAGCTAAATGTGCACAGAGCAGGGAGCAGCGCACACTGCTTAGCGCTGGCTCCGTGCTCTCCTAGTTACAGCACACATCGGGTTAATTAACCCGATGTGTGCTGCAGCTACATGTGCACAGAGCAGGAGCCGGCAGCACAGGCAGTGAGAGCGGCGGAGGCTGGTAACAAAGGTAAATATCGGGTAACCAAGGACAGGGCTTCTTGGTTACCCGATGTTTACATTGGTTACCAGCCTCCGCAGAAGCCGGCTCCTGCTGCCTGCACATTTAGTTGTTGCTGTCTCGCTGTCACACACAGCGATCTGTGCTTCACAGCGGGACAGCAACAACTAAAAAATGGCCCAGGACATTCAGCAACAACCAACGACCTCACAGCAGGGGCCAGGTTGTTGCTGGATGTCACACACAGCAACATCGCTAGCAACGTCACAAAAGTGGTTCGTTAGCAGCGATGTTGCTAGCGATGTTGCTAGCGATGTTGCTTAGTGTGACGGGGCCTTTAGAGCACAGAGGGAGGAGTGACAGAGAGGGAGATAGGCAGGCCAGGAATAAAGATTGGTCTGCAGAGAGGTTATAGGGGTAGACGTGCCCTGGTATGAGATCTCCCTGAGAACCATGAGGTCTCTTTCATTGTGTCCTGAGCCTAAAGCGGGCTTTACACACAGTGACATCGCTAGCGATGTCGCTGGTGAAAGCACCCGCCCCGTTGGTTGTGCGTCATCGGCAAATCGCTGCCAGTGGTGCACAATATCGCTTACACCCGTCACACCTATTTACCTGCTTAGCGACGTCGCTGTGGCCAGCGAACCGCCTCCTTTATAAGTGGGCGGTTCGTTCAGCGTCACAGCGGCGTCACTAAGCGGCCGCCCAATAGAAGCGGAGGGGCGGAGATGAGCAGGCGGAACATCCCACCCAACTACTTCCTTCCTCTTTGCGGGCGGCCGCAAGTACAGTTATGTTCCTCGTTCCTGCGGTGTCACACACACAGGAGCGACGAATAACCTGCGTCCTCAAACAGCAACGATAATCGGGATTACAACGACTGGACAACGATCAATGATTAGGTGAGTAATTTTGATCGTTATTGGTCGTTCGTGCGTTTCATATGCAACGACGTCGCTAACGAGGCCGTATGTGGGTCACGTATTCCGTGACCCCAACAAAATCTCATTAGCAATGTCGTTGCCTGTAAAGCCCGCTTTAGGCTTCCCTTGTGTTGGGCAACCTAGACACCACCCAAGGTGGTAAAGGACATGGGAAGCCACAGAGATATGAAACAGGGAAAAGCAGAAGTCAGACTTAGCTGCTTGAAGGCTAATACCCAGGTCAAGGGCTAGACAGGGAAGTAACACCCTGACAGGGTCTTCCAGAAAAATGCTTGAGCTTCTCATTGACTTCCATTATACTCGGCACTCAAGTTGAGCCCATCCAAGCTGCTCAATTCGAGTACTGAGCACTTGAGCATTTTACTTTAGTACTTGCTCATCACTTGTATTAAAGATGAATAGTATTATCTTTCACACATTGTTATACATTTCGAGATTGATGTAAACTTTATTATAGAGGCATTTTGTTTTTCAATTAAATTAAATGTTCTCTGCTTATAAAATCCATTTTTATTCTATTTCATTTCCGAAAACCTTTGTTATATAGACTTCATTGTGAATAGAGAATGACAAATAGCCACACGAAAAATGCATTAGAAATTCCATCACTCATTCTCAAAATGTAGAGCTGCTTTTATGCTCGAAATCCATTCCTGCTTCTCTAAAATATATTTTTAGTATATACAGGAATCTCTGCAGATACAATATGTGCTTTAATGCATTAATACATTGTTTGCACAGGTTTTTTTTTTTATATATATGTTCCAATGTAGAAAGCCAAATCTTAAAACAAAGAAAACAAAATAGAAGAATTGGAATATACTGTATATTCTTTGTAAACCTCTGTACTCTAATTCTAAGAGAACATGAGAAAAGTGTGTGCACAGACCCTTTACAGCTTCATTTTATTAAGAATAATAAGAATTATCTTTATTTCTATAGCGCCAACATATTCCACAGCGCTTTACAATTCAGAGGTTCATATACAAACCGTCATAAGTAACAGTTGCAGAAGATACAATAATTAAAGCAAAAATAAAGACAACCTGCTCCTAAGAGCTTACAATCTACAATGGGGGTGAGGTGGGGGTGACTCAAGGTTCAAGTGCTAATTTACAGTGACGGTCCAGCCATCTCCAAAAATGGGGGATAGATTAAGGGGTACTTTGCACACTACGACATCGCAAGCCTATGCTTGCGATGCCGAGCGCGATAGTCCCCGCCCCCGTCGCAGCAGCGATATCTTGTGATCGCTGCCGTAGAGAACATTATCGCTACGGCAGCTTCACATGCACTCACCTGCCCTGTGACGTCGCTCTGGCCGGCGACCCACCTCCTTCCTAAGGGGGCGGGTCGTGCGGCGTCACAGCGATGTCGCACGGCAGGCGGCCAATAGAAGCGGAGGGGCGGAGATGAGCGCGACGTAAACATGCCGCCCACCTCCGTCCTTCCGCATAGCCGGCGTTGACGCAGGCAAGCTGAAGTTCCTCGCTCCTGCGGCACACAGCGATGTGTGCTGCCGCAGGGGAACGAGGAACAACATCATACCGTCGCTGCCGCGCAATTATAAAAATGTCGGACACTACACCAATGATACGATTACGACAATATCGACAGCGACGCCGGATGTGCGTCACTTTCGATTTGACCCCATCGACATCGCAGCTGCGATGTCGTAGTGGGCAAAGTACCCCAAAGGCTGCATGAGCCAGTCATCAGCCAATATTCGTAATGCTTTGGGTACAGTGGAGTTTGAGGGAGAATTAATGTTTTGAGAAATAGTGAAGGTGATACATAGGAATGGACTTTGATTAGGGAAGGTGATAGGCCACTCTAAAAAGCTGTGTTTATAGGGAGCGTCTGAAGCTGTGTAAGTTGTGGATCAATCTAGTTTCTAGGGGTAGAGCATTCCAGAGTATTGGTGCAGCTCAGGAAAAATCTTGGAGGCGGAAGTGGGAGGTTCGGATTAGTGTGGATGTTAGTCGAAAGTCATTTGCGGAGCATAGAGAATGGGCAGGGTGATAGACAGAGACGAGGGTGGAGATGTAGGGGGGTGCCATGCTGTGAAGATATTTGTAGGTGAGAACAAGCAATTTAAATTGGATATTATATGTATGTGTATATGTATGGGCAGCCATTGCAAGGACTGGGACAGAGTGGAAGCGTCCGAGTAACGATTAGCCAGATAGGTGACTGTTATGATTCAGGGACCGAGGAGGATCAAAAAAATGAGGAAACCCAAAAAGTAACCAGAGTGGCTGGAACCTTAACGGGCTGCAGACCTAATCCTGACACACAACTAGAAGTAGCCGTGGGACGAGCCTATGATGACCTAGTCGTCTCGACACAGCCGGAGAACTAAATATTCTTACAGATAGAAACATAAGAAAAGCTAATGTGCCTCGGAGCAATCCCCAAAGATATAGATAGCCCCCCACAGGTAAAGACTATGGTGATATAGGAAAACACAATACAAAGCTAGAAAACAGATTCAGCAAAGATGAGGCCCAAACTATCTCTATAGGAAAGGATAGGAAGGAGCACTGTCTGCAACTGTAAAAACCCTAAAAAATCTCAGCATGCCTGACATGGAAAAACCCTGAGACCACACGGCCTCTCCCCCACTATATTAGTACTCTGATGTTACTCGGATCCAAAAACACTAATATAGATGAGGGACTGAATTTAATACCAAGCATGACAAAACACAATACATTGCAGAATTATGGAGCTAAGTATACAGACACTCCTAGCAGGGAATGAATTCTACCAGGAAGTCCACATAGGCAAAATAGGAATCAAGCAATAGTATCAAAACAGAAAAAAACAACAAGAAAGTGGAAACAATAAGCAGAGGTACAAAGACAAACTTATCTGAGAGGAGTTCTGGTAGAGAGCAGGGCTGGTTTCAGAATGTCTTTAACACACAGGAAATCAATTGATCACCGGCAAGTAACAGGAGAAAACTACTCAGTTATATAGCCCAATCTGAAAGACCTGATTGTCAGTCATCCACAGGTGTGTGGCTCTCATTCCACCAGTCAACTGCACCGCCAGCATTGACCACAAGAGGGAGCTCCAAATTTGAAAATGTATTCATAACAGAAGACCCTGGCTTAAGCATTAAGGATGGACTTTGTAGGGGAAAGTAAATTTACAAAGAGAGGAGCCTGGAGACTTCTTCTGTGACAAGGTCAAATATGGAGATATAGCCAGATGGGATGTGGGGAGGGATCTTTATGTGGGGAGGAGATATGTTCTATTTTCTCTGTGAAATAGTAGGCCAGATCATGAGCATAAAGGTCTGTAGTAGGGGGCTGCACTTTAGGACTGAGGAGGGAGTTAAAGGTGTTGAAGAGCTTTTTTGGATTGTGGCAGAGTGAGGAGATCAGGGAGGTGAAGTAGGTCTGTTTGACGAGGTGAAGGGCAGAGTTATAGGTTTTTAACATAACTTTATTGTGGAGAAAGTTTTCTGGTGTGTGAGTCTTCCTCCATAGGTGTTCGGCACTCCTAAAGCATTGCTGGAGAAATTGAGTTTGCGATGTAAGCCAGGGCTGTTTTACTCTGTGTTTGGAGGTTCTGAGGGTGAAGGGCGCTACTCGGGCCAGGGTGCTTCTGAGAGTGTCATTGTAGTGATTTACAATTACCATAGTGATTTGAATGCTAGTGGTCACGTTTTACGGGGGGACAGGCAGATTAGGACCAAGGGGTATATATCCTAATCGCCAGTCGGGGCCCACCGTGCTCCAGATGACAAAGGAGCTGCTGGCACCTGAGGGTTAGGCGGAGACTATAGAGCTGGATGGCTCTGAGATAACCCAGGAACTCTGGGAACCGGTCACGTGTGTTGGGACACGTCAGACCGGACGACAACCCGATTAGCGTTTTGGTGCACCTAGCGCTACACCAACCACGTGTGCAGGAAACACGTCAGGCCAGGTGGTAACCAGGTAGCGTTGACCGGAAGACCGCCACGAAAGCGCCCTGTCGGCCACGTGTGTAGGACACGTCAGGCCGAGCGGTCCTCCGATTAGCGTTTCTGGCCACCTCTCGAC